>NW_026730742.1:0-6000 GCF_030272615.1 Cryptomeria japonica | reverse complement strand
AAATTACGAACATTTGGGCCAAACAGAGAGGAGTATGAGGGAAATCCACTTCATCTTCATTCTGAAATTCTTCAAATGTCGGATTTTTTGAGGGCATTGTCTTCGGATATCCGACCTTTTGAAATTGAGCTAACCACTTTTCAATCCTTTGAAAACTAAAATGCATTGAGATGATGTATTCTTATTCTTTTCATTTCTGCAATGTGGATGAATGCCTACCAATTCTCCCAGTTGCTTCGGAATTACATTTTAGATTTTGGACTAGAGAATGTCATTTTAGATTTTAGATTTTGTCATAGAGAATGTCAAAACAATGATCTCTTTTCTTTCCAGTGAAGACTGTGTCGATGAGAGGCAACCAAATATTCGAGAAGCAGTGAGCCAATTTGTAGGGAGATGCATCTTCAGGCATTGCAGATGTGTGCAAGCAAATCATATTAGAGGCTTTCGAAGCTAAAATTGCTAATATGTGCGAGCCTACCGTTTTCAATTTTAATGTGTCTAAAGCTAACATTAAAAGCGTTGTGCTGCCTCTCTATGGAAGTGATTCTTCCCAGCTGTGGCCCTTTAATGTAATTGTTCAGTGTGATAGGACGACCATGGAAGCCACAGTGAGGATATTATGTGAAAAACTGAACCCTTCTGACATCAATCGAAGATAATTGGGGTGTCTGGAGGCTCTAGGAAATGGGAAGATAATTGTTGAAACGGGAGTCACTGTGGCGTCAAGACTCCCTTTGCAGGGGAGTTTCATTAGAGTAAAGGGCCACACAGGGCAAAATAAGAATGCTCCTCATTCGCCGGATTATTTTCAGTACTTGATATCACAGCAGTTGCAATGTTAGCTTTAAATTCCTCTAAAATAATTGGTTGTTTCTTTTCGGCACAGTCACAACTGGAAACAAAAGATATCATTGCCTTGATATTCTCTCTCACAAAGTCTAAATAGTTATTGTTTTGTTTATCAATCCGTGCATTCAAATCGGGCAAGACGCTCAAATTCAGAGAGGATAATAGATTTCTAATTTTGGACTCTTGCTCAGAGTTCCAACGAACAACTTCCAGATATCTCATGCATTGTTGCATAAGTTTATCCACTAACAATTCCGAAGCAACAGATAGAATTTCCAGGCATTCATCCACATCGGAGAAACGATGAGATGAAGTAGAAAAATACATAGAATTGTTTTCAAAGGATTGACTAGCGCTCTGATGACAAAGTCTTAAAAAAATCGGAAGCTTGAAGAGTTTGGGAATGAAGGCGAAGAAGATTTCCCTCATACTCTTCTCTGTTTGGGCCAAATATTTGTAATCTTACATCAGTAGAGTTTGTGGCCCCAAATTGAGGATGCCGGTCAATTTGCTCCTTACCTGTTGAAACCATGCCTAATTTGATTTTTCTGTATGGAATCACTGCAACAACACAACAATAATACAATTCATAGATGACTTTGTCACTTATAAGATGGTTAACATATAAAACTTGTAATGGTAAAATACAATAAATATGCTGGTGAATAGTTTCTTCTGATGGCCTTTGGCCTTTGTCTGGCTTAATAAATTTTTGAGAAAATTATGATGGAAGGTATTAAAAGATTGATGAAATATAATAAAAAAATTGAAGGTGCATAAAATGGAAGATAATTGCAATACACGATACCTTCATTTAAAACTCTTTTTCTCTTTAGATTGAATTCTTGATCTACAATTTGTTCATTAGATTTTGAAGCAATGTCTGATTGGATGTTTGTGTTTGGAATCACTGTAATAGGACAAACACTAATAGAGTTCATAGATAACTTCCGACTTAATGCATCTTTCCCACTTGTAAGATGGTTAACATATAAAGCTTGTAATGGTAAATTACAATAAATATGCTAGGGATTAATTTCTTTGCATGGCCTTTTAGAGAAAATCAATATGAAAGAGAATAAAAGATTAAAGGTTAAAAAAGTGGAGAATAATTGCAATACACACAATACCTTCATCTAAAACCTTTTTTCTCCTTCCCATGCCTGACTGCATTTTTTTGGTTTTGAATCATTGAAACAACACAAGCAATAATACAACTCACAGAGAGCATCAGTGTTTGTAAGATGGTAAACTACAATAAATATTATGGTCAATAATTTCTTCTCATGGACTACAGAGTACATATTTTCTTTGCAACACTTAATTTTATCAATAATAAAGACACAATACCTTCACCTAAAATCTTTATTTCTCTGTAGATTGAAGAAAAATTAGATAGAAAATTGGACAGCATAACATCATGATAAAGAAAATATGCAAATGAGGTATGAGACCTCTCCTTTTTATAGAATTCTCAAGATGCAAAATCAAGCCCTAAGCTATATTGATGATGGATGACTGATATTGAATGAAGATTAGGGTTAAGATCAAAGTTGGAGACATGAGACAAGTGTCACATAATGGATTTTATTTAGGGTTAGGAGTTGCATTATGACAACATCCTTATGTGGATGGATCCGATTAAGAGGTTTTGTTTGGAATGAATAGATTAGATAAAATGTTTGTTTGACTTTATGGAAGTGTCTCCATACAATGAATTTAGACAAGCTTCGTCAAAAATGTGAAAGAGGGGCTCATCACATGATGACCCAATTATATATTATGATCCATGTGAATAAATTAAGGGCAATGATAAAATATTTTAGAGGTGAATTAAACAAACTAGCACTTGTACCTATACAAGGTTCAAGGATTAAGGTAAAAACTTAAATGTATTTTAACATTGGGTAACTATTATATAGTAATAAAAATCTACATATGTTTTGATGTACTTGAAAACGGCAGTACTATTGTATTAATTGAATTTCTAAAAGTTGCCAATAAATTGTTTAACACCAAATTAGAAATGAATATAAATTATTTTCTCACAATTTTTTTGTCATGTTTTAATCAATTTTTTTTTAAAAGATTACCATGAAAAAAGCTTACACATTCATGTCAAATAGATTAACTTATGATATTATTGGATTCATTGAATTTATAATAAATTATTTAACAACCAATTAAAAATGAATATAAACTATTTTCTCACAATTTTTCTTGTCATTTTTTAACCAATTTAAAAAGAAATCTTACTATGAACAAAGCTTACATGGTTCATGTTAAGTAAATTAACTTATGTGAAATATAAATAATAGAAAGAGAATACCATGAAAAAAAAAAAACCAATTAAAATTCTTGAACTTTAAAAGCCAACCAAGCATGCCTGAGTGATGACAATCTAAGTTGTTCAAGATGTTTATGATGGTGAGGCTTTCTCAAAGGGGAAGTCTATTGACTAATATTATATATATATTTAATTTACGATATGTAAAATAATCAAATAGATAAATTAATGGGACGAATGGAGTGATGACAATCTGAGTTGTTCAAAATATTCAAATAAATCATAACTAATAAATAATTAATAGGATATATGATGGTTTGATTTTTTTTTTTAAAAGTAAATGCTTTTGACCTAGAACTATGAATCTTTATGGCAAGAATAACAACACCATAACTTCACCATCACACCATGCCAATACCGATAGGGATATATAACTAATAAATAATTTATAGGATATATGATGGTTTGTTTAATGCTTTTGACCCAAAACTATGAATCTTTATGGTAAGAATAACAACACCATAACTTCACCATCACACCATGCCAATACCGATAGGGATATATAACTAATAAATAATTTATAGGATATATGATGGTTTGTTTAATGCTTTTGACCCAAAACTATGAATCTTTATGGTAAGAATAACAACACCATAACTTCACCATCACACCATGCCAATACGGATAGGGATATATAATAAATTATGTACAAAAATAGGTGTCTACATTTTGCCCCTCTTTGTCACTAATTAATATATTTTGGATGGTTGAAGGCCTATTTTAAGTGGTTAAAATTTATACACTTTAAGGTTAACTTAATTTTAATGCAATATTCCTAGAGCTGTCCCAAATATTTGTTACTAGGTTAAGGTCAACTAGCTCAGTTAGAGTTCTATATAGCTAATAATGCACATTGCATGTGCATCTATGGGTTCGAGAAATGTTATAACCTCTTATAATAATCTTTCAATTTTTCATACATTGTGGCAAGTTTCCAATACAATAAACATATTTTTTTAAATATTTGGCATTTAGGATAGCTTAAAATAATTCCCTAGTTAACAATATTAAATCATTAAAAACATGCATAGCTTAAACTAACACTAATCTACTCCAACAACAAACTAGAAAAGTGATACTATTTAAATAAAAGTGTTTGACCTTGAACCAATATGGGTCAGTGCCTACTCCATTGGGCAATTAAATCATGAATAAGAAATTAAAAAAGGAAATATTCAATACAACATCAATAAAACCATATTTTTATTTTAGTGAAATTGCATACTATATAAAATATAATGTGCATACTTAATGATCTATATCAGAACAACAATGACCCTTGTCGAATAAAACCTAACCATGTTACCAAGTATTTGTAATTTTTAGATGTTTTCATACATATATCAAACTTTTATATTTATGGTCGCACTATTTAATTTGATGAGAGGATATATATAGTTGTGACTTTACATTCCCCTAAGTCATTACAAATTGTTGTGGAAATATTTGTTATAAAAGATATATAATTAAAAAAAAAATTATACACTATTAATATAATATATTCAATTCATTTATAGCTCAAATGCACATCTATTAATGCAGTATAATTAATTTATAGGTTAGTAGACCCATATATTGGCTTGATGTCTAACCATAACATGAAAATTCAAATTAGAATATGTGTAGCTATCATTTTGATATACAACTTGTAGATAATAGGCTAAGAATGATAAAAACTTAGATGATGTGAGAAAACCCATCATCACCAACTCACAATCTTTGTTGTGTTATGATTATTTTTAAAATCACATGATAACTACTAGGAAGTGAGTAAAAATATCATAGGAATAAATTAGGAGCATGCTAATCTGAGAGGATCCGGTTAATACGGAGAGGGGAGGTGAATCAGTATTAAAAACAGTTCATAACTTAAACTTAAACTGATAAAACTTCACCAAATCAATCACAAACTAGTAATAAACTATTTACTAGTACTGGTAATCACTGATATACAACTGTTAAACTGATTTATCAGAACTTCTCATTAAGTGTTCATCAACATGCATAAACTGAAAGTAAATCAAAATAACACATCAAAAGCATTCACCACATGAACACTAGAATTTTCACATGGAAACCAAAATAGGGAAAAAACCATGGTGGGAATTGGTACCCACAAAAATTGTGCACTCTTTCAAAATGTGCCCTGTTAGAAGACTAGCCTGGTTAGGAGATTATGATGATGCCATGTTTAGGAGCTTACAATGATGCCATGTTAGGAGCAGAACCTCTTAGGAGTCACCCAATTAAGGGATTTCTACGATGAGCCCTTTTAGGAGCTTTGCCCTGTTAGAAGAAACCTCGCAAGAGGATTTAAGACTCAAATGTTGAGCTACCAGGTTAAGGGATTTACAATTTGAGGCCTATTAGAACCTATTCGGTTAAGGGATTTTGTCTGCTAAAACTATTACGGAACAACAGATGAACGATCTAGAAATAGCACTAACTCCTTGCTTGTTCAGATCCAATTTAGCTCCAATCTGCTACACTCTTGTAGATATACCACATTGGTTCGAGTTCACACTCTTTTCTCAAATCACTGACACACTAAACATCAACTATACCAACCTAAATAACCTTTACATCTTAGTCAGTTACAAAACCCTAGATACACCAAAATTCAAATGAATTTACAATACAGATCATCATAGATCATTAAAAAAAATTCAAGACAATAATAGCAGTTTAATGATCGTAACTCATCATAGCAACTCAATCTGATAAGTAGTCAAACCCATAAAACACTCTTCTATGCTCTTCATTGTTTCCCAATAAATTCTATCCTTAATCGCGCCAAAATG
>NW_026730741.1:0-6000 GCF_030272615.1 Cryptomeria japonica | reverse complement strand
CCTAGCTTCACATTAGCCTTTCCTAATGGAATATTCACCAAGTTATTACTGTAACTCTTTTTCTAAAATTCAGTCAGAGCTTACTGCTGGAGGGTGCGGAAAAAACGGCAACATGGCTTACCAAATGGTGGTAATAATGTTATTTTTGAAATTTTGAACGTTTCTGCGGTAGACCAGATTAGCGTTACAAATAATGATGATCAGGCGAATAAGTTTTGTGAATCGTATTGGCCTTCTTCCCCTTATGAAGGGATCTTTTATGATCCGTTAACTGGTTATTATGGTACAAAAATTACAATTGTTGATATATTTCCTTTACCAGTGGTGGCAAGCCCCCTCACTACAGGACAAGGAGGGGCCAGAGATAGGTGGCGGAAATGATTTGAGTTCATTGTTGCAGATGTTGGAAGGAAGCGAATCTGTGGCGCTTGAGGAGGATGAATCAAATTCTTCTGAGCATGATATCGCCATTGATAGCTTCTTTGTATTTGCCCGAGGTAAGAAGCTTCTAAAGAATGCCTCTGAAAATTTCACATGTAAAGCGTTCCGAGCTTCCGGATGAACTGGTGGGTGAATCTGAATCACTGGAGGCGTTTGACCGAATTGGGGAATACCCACATAGCCTGGTGCGCGCTGATTGGATGACAATGAATGATGATTGGACTACTCGAGCTTCAACAGTTGGCCATGGTGGATAGACTCTGTGACACCATGTATTCCGCTAGACCAACGGTTTGCCATGTGAAGCCGTTACAATATGATTGCAATGATAGGCATGAGAAATCTGACAGCGCATCATACTTCTGGGCCCTGGCACACCTAACGGCTAGGGGATTTGTAACGATTTTGGATGTAACCGAGTTTCGCAGCTTGGTACCAGAAACTTTAGGTGGCATGATGACCACGTGTATTCCTAGGAATACGATGTTTGTTTTGGAACCTTTTGTTGGTATTGATGAGCAGGCCTTATCGGTCATGGTGTTTGAGAAAGATGATATGTCTATAGATTTTTTGTTGAGTGGGAACATAGATGCACGAGTATGTATGTGATGCACGAGCATGAGATGCAAGAGTGTGTGATGGAAGAGTGTATTTTGCACCTCTCGGATGCGGTGTGTCTAAGTATGGATTAATTGGTAAAGTAGTAGGAAAATATATTTTGGTTGTGTAGGTTTCACATTCTTTTAACTGTTCATTTCATATCTGAATATGATTATATAATGGCTGTGTGCAGCCCATGTAAGATAGAGTTGATTAATGAAGTGTTTGCCTGCTTTGAGTGTGGATGTAGGCAGATTTTCCGAACCATGATAAATCGTGTGTTGTCTTTTGTTATTGCTTTATTCTGTTTTTGTTATCATTTTCTCTGCTCATTTTAATCTTTACAACTCTAACTGAATTTTGTGAATGCTTTTCCAGTCTTCATCTGCAGCTGATTTAGTAGATCTATAATAATATTTTCCTGTGTGTTCCATTTCTCATACAAATCTTTATGTCTCTACTTTATTGACAGGTTTGATTTGTTTCCACATTCACTTCTATGATTATAGTTGATCTAGATTCATATTCTACATGGTGGTTATTGATATCTGGGTGACTTCTCTAATTACTACTCACTCTAAATACTACTCTTTGCCATGATGTCAAGCACTTGGCTCAAACATAAGAGATGCTCCTTTAAAATTCTAAAATGTGACTAGCACATTTTTGGACTGTAATGCAACATAAATAGTCTTATTACTGCATTTTGATACCATATGGTCTATGTACCTGCGCTCAACTTAAAACATACTACCTTAAATCCACAAAATGTGACTAGCAATTTCCACGGTAATATGTTGGTAGATATAATTTCTACCACGGAAGTCGAACCTGTGCGTTAAGATAGGAGCTTCCACAGTCGACTCAACAACCGCCCATGTTGATCTTGACTGATATCTCTCAACAGCCCATACTAAATATCAAAGCTAACACTATGACCATCATTTAATATGTAATGCTCTATAAATTGAATTCTAAGGGCCTGAATTCCTCAGAACTCATTTTTGGGATTCTCGTCTGTACCAGATTTCTCTCATGGTATCAGAGCTAACGGTAGATGATCCTGAAGAGATCATTAACAGACGGCTGTAATCGCCTGTCTGAGAGTCATGCTCATGTCGCTGCCAAAAGAATGGCTATTGACTGAAGATTTTAGTGAAGCTCTGGTCTAAAACTGCAACACAGTCTATATCGCAAGTGCTTTTCTGAGCATTTGTGCATGCATGAAGAGCTTATGGTGACCAGTCAAAGGCATAACTGTCTAGCAAATAAGTCACAACTGATTTGTTTAAGCCACGGAAAGAAAAAGATTAACAGCCACTGTGATCATTGAAGATTGTTGATGTTGATGGTGTATGTGGCCAAAGCAAAGGTAGCTGAACCAAGCGGCTACATAAAGACAAGAAAAGACGATTGTTGTGAAATCTGTGAATAGAGCCATGCTCAAGGAGTAAAGACGAGATCAAGACGTTTGACGTTTTAAAATGAAATATTTTTTTTTCTATGGCCCGCTATCCCATGAGGTATAAAGATTTTATATGATAGCATTTGTGTTTCAGTGCCATTGTTTTGGAAGCAAGATTGCCCATGCCTTTTGCAGGTGACATAAAGGAAAAGAAAAAGTATGTTCTTTTAAGAAAAGAAGTCAATTACCATGGCTCAATTGAATAGTTTGAAATGTTCACTCAAGTGATGGGTCACTTTTAATGAGTGAACATAAAAGAGATAGCTACCCAGCTATAAGATGTCAGGATTTGCCGAAGTGTGAAACAAAGGAGAGTTGAAGTGCTGATCAGAGAGATCAAAGAGGGCCGCTGTCCAAGATGCTGCAACAGGATTGTTGTTGAAGCTGTAGGGCGGAGAAACCTAAAGTGACATAAGGCCAAATAAAGGCTGTTAGTATTAAAGTCATTGAAATGTTTGGATTGGAGTTGAGAAGATCTACAGAAGTTTGAGTAAATCCATAAGAGTCAGCAGTAGCTGAAGAAGGAAGACTCTAGTAAAAGAGGTAAAACATGATCTCCATAGCATTGAGATCTAAATAGGTAGACAATGAAATTGTATTTTTTGGTGAATGTTTGAGTGATTTTGAACGGTTATTGCATTGAGTTGTTGTAAAAGGTCCATGATTAGTTGTACTCAGCACTCCAATATTGTTACAGAAGAGTTTAAAGATTTATGAACCATGCATGCAAAAACGATTCTTATAGAACTAGCGAACACAATGGCTAGTTATCCATGTGTCTGGATAGATGAATCATTTTTTATATGAACTCAATAATCAATGCAGGCACAAAAGAAGAAGCCCACAGTGATGATTTGAAAGTGTGTGCATTATAAGTTAGTTTCTCCATCATAAGAGGTTCATATTTATCCAGAACCATTTGTGAAGTTTGTAGTCATCTGAAACCACTTGTATGTGAGATTTGTGTCTAGCCAAAACCACTTGAGTACGTTTCGTAGTCAGCAAAAACCACTAGTATGTGAAGTTCATGGTCAACAAAAACCACTTGAAAGCAGAGTTAATGGTCAGCTAGAAATCATTTGTGAGAAGAGTTTGTGATTAATTAGAAACCACTTTGTAAAAAACCAAGATGATTATAATGAGGGAAAATTATAAAAATGAAACAACACACTAAAGACTTTAGTTATATTTAGAAATGATAAATACTGAAGCATGTGTGATTGAAAATAAGGGGAAGTGTACTAGTAATATTCTCTGTTTATAAATCAACATTTGGCAATCAGAAATAGATTTTACTGCTTTGATTTACCAGTATAGTAGCAAACGTGATGAAGAAGATATAGCAATGTTAGCAAAGAGAGCTTTGGATTTGAACAGCAGAATTTGTGAAGAGAGAATAGCATTGCCTAAAAGGTCAGCATTGTGAAGGAAAGATAAGTATCTCATTTTCTCTGTTTAAATGATTTCAGAGATACGGCTACTACTAACAATAGTTTAAGTTTGTCATAATTTTAAATACTCATTTTAGGGGAAAAATCTGATATTTGGAGTGATAATTTGATGTCACATCATTGATGCACAAGCTATGTATCTTTCTAAATCATGAAATAAACAACTTATGGATTATTTGGACTAATATGGTAAACAACTATTTGAAAACAAGTTCTAATATAAGTTCTTTTCTAAATAATATATATGAAAAATATCAGCATACAATTGCCAGTTTATTGTTTAATACTTATAGATGCAAACAAGAATACCACAAGAACCTTCACAATTTACGGTCCGCACAAAACTTCAATTATAAATGTTCTTGATTGACAAAAATAATTGCATTTCTGATATGATAATCTATTATCGAAATGTTTTATAAAACAAAAATCCTTTCACTTATGTTCATGCAGTACCTTGCACCCAGAAGCAAATGGTATCCTTAAGTCAATAGAATATTTGGCGCAGCAATCTATCCAAATATTGTAAATGCCTCTCCAATCAGCGAAAGGGAGGGTTTCCACCACATTGCTCACTCCTCTGCAAAGCTGGGTCTTCAAAACATCATTATCACTGATGTGGTTGAAATACAGATTTGGACAAAGCAATCGTGCCATTACTGGTAACCATATTGTAAGGAAACCAACACGAAGTTTTCGTTCAGCAATTATCTTCCCGTTTGCCAGAGCGTCCAGACATCCCAGCAGAATTGGCAGCATGACTTTCGTGTACCTGCTTGCAGTATAATGCTTTTGCGGTTGCATTATTATGTGGGCAAGTTTCATTTCTTCACATAATATCTTCAGTGCGCCTTCCATTGTCGTCCCGTCACAGCGCTCAATTAGAGTAAAGGGCCACAGCAGGGCAAAATAAGAATGCTCCTCATCTGCCGCATTTTTTTCAGTATTTGATGTCACAGCAATTTCAATGTTAGCTTTAAATTCCTCTAAAATGATATGCCTGCACATTTCTGCGATCCCTGAAGATTCATCTTCCTGCAAATTTTCTACCATAAATTTGCCCACCGCTCCTCGAATAATTGGTTGTTTCTTGTCGGCACAGTCACAACTGGAAAGAAAATATAACATTGCTTTGATATTCTCTCTGACAAATTCTAAATAGTTATTGTTCTGTTTATTAAGCCGTGCATTCAGATCGGGCAGGACGCTCAAACTCAGAGAGGACAATAGATTTCTAATTTTGGACTCTTCCTCAGAGTTCCAACGAACAGCTTCCAGATATCTCATGCATTGTTGCATAAGTTTATCCACTAACAATTCCGAAGCAACAGATAGAATTGCCAGGCATTCATCCACATTGGAAAAACGGAGAGAAGAAGTAGAAGAATACATCATCTCGATGCATTTTAAATAGTTCTCAAAGGATTGATCAGTGGTTACCTCAATTTCAAATGGTCGGATATTAGAAGACCAGCGCTCTGATAACAAAGCCTTAAAAAAGTCCGAAGTTTGAAGAGTTTGAGAATGAAGGCGAAGAGGATTTCCATCATACTCTTCTCTGTTTGGGCCAAATATTCGTAATCTTACATCAGCAGAGTTTGTGGCCCCAAATTGAGGCCGCAGGTCAATTTGCTCATTAGCTGTTGAATCCGTGCCTGATTTGATTTTTGTGCTTGGAATCACTGCATCAACACAGCAATTACACAATTCATAGATGACTTTGCCACTTATAAGATGGTTAATATATAAACTTGTCCAGTGAATAATTTCTTCTGATGGCCTTTGCCCCACTTAATAATCCTGATGGAAGGTAATAAAAGATTGATGAAATATAATAAAAATTTGAAAGTGAATAAAATGAAAGATAATTGCAATACATAATATCTTCATCTAAAACCTTTTCTTTCTTTAGTTTGAGTTCTTGACCTACAATTTGGTCATTAGATTTTGAAGTCATTTCTGATTGGATGTTTGTGTTTGGAACCACTGCAATAGCACAAACACGAATAGAGTTCATAGATAACCTCTTATGATGATTGAAGG
>NW_026730740.1:0-6000 GCF_030272615.1 Cryptomeria japonica | reverse complement strand
AGATTTCTAAGGACTAGGATTCCTGGAGTACCATGATCTTTGATAGGGGAGCCTGAAGTGCCCTAATCTAGGGCATTTTTGTCCTAATTTACGGTAGTAGTTTGTATCTGTCTATGGATCTCATATCTTTTTCATAAACCTCTAGTTGCACCTGCAAAATAGAAAGAGGGTAGGGAGGCACAATTATATAAAGGTTTTCCTTGCTTAACCACCTATTTTGGTGATTTCCACCTCAACAAATTGTTAGTATTGATATTGGAATAGTGTGTGTTCTCTTGAACCTTAAGTGTGTCTAAGATTTCTATGAGCTAAAGTGCATAAATGAAATCTAGACTCTACTCAAATATATTCGAGAGAAACCCTAAATGATATGATTTGAATGTAATAACATATTAATCACATAACCTAAACATAAAAATGTAGATCTAAAGCTTAATGAAATAAATATGGAGAACAACATGAAACCATACCAAATCCCTTAAGAAGAGGTACAAGACAATAATCAGTCAATAATTTTGTATTTTCATCCAATATCTCTTGAAGCTTCTATTGTTGATGAATGTTGATAAAGATTTGGTGATGAATATTTTTTAGATCTGAAATTCCTCCTAAAATTAGCACAATTACTTCATAAGGATATCTTGAATTTTCACCTTTAATTGATAATTTTAGATAGATATCACAAATGAGGAAAAATTTGCTATGTATATGAGTTTCCAAGTTTAATTTGATGGATAGTTGACTTAGATTTTTTTATTTTTTTTGCATAGAGCTAGATTTGAATAGGATATGACTACCTTATTATCCTCCCATAGTTGATAGAGAAATTTGTCAGATTGGGATGCTCGGGGTGCACCCGTCCCAACAATTTTAGGCCAACTTCTTAGGGGTGCAAGATAATAGGATCTTAATGCCAATAAAAAGTTTGTGTGACAACACATAATGTTTAGGTAAGGAAAACATGTTTTGATATTAAAATAGGGTAGGATATATGATAAATCAAGATGATTAAAAGATAAAGGGTATATTTGAAATGAAGGAGCCAAATGAGAGTGTGATGAGGTTAACATCAAGAAAGGGCTCATATTTTAAAATAATTATTGATTAAATGCATATGAGATTCCTATAATGCATAGTATAATGGAACATACTAGAATGAGTGCTAATAGAGCATGGAATTGGACACCCTAATTGAAGTTGTATAATTTATGATGCGACATTTAGACCCCACTTTAGCAGTCATATAACACTATATGCATATGCAAGTTACAATGCAAAAAAGTAAACATTCATATAATAAATGTAATGAATTGATAAGGATGAAGGGAAAGAGTGAGGATAGGTGAATAGCATATTGAGATGGATAAACCTACAAGTATGAAAGTCCAACAACCTACATAGACTAGGGATTTTACTGGATAATACCTCAAACATAGAAATTTTTGGATTTCTTTCAACTATTATTAAAGGAAGAATGATGCAAGGAAATACTTAGAAAAAATTGACTTATGGGACAATAATTTAGAATAACTAATATTAGTTACAGTGATGATTTTAAAAGAGTGAAGATACATAGTAGGGAGGGGACTCAATAAAAATTAAATTAAACATTTGAGTCCCAACTTGAGGGTAGTAAAAAAACCATTCTATAGCATAACCCTTAAGACTTATTAGAAATAGTTGACATAGAAGTTATCCTCATATAAAAATTATACTCGTGTGATAATAAATAACCTTAAATATGTATCAAGTTCACCCTTGGCATTATATATTAAGAAAGAAGGTGCCACAAATATCATACGTAGTGGATGTACAACAATATTATCATAAGCCCATGGATTATATTGAGCATATTTTAATTCTTTTTCACCTTTCCTATTGGTTCTTAGTTCTACTATTTTTTCCTAATTCATGTTATGAATTAACACAACTAGGGTAGAGGATGAATGGTTGATAAGACAAGGTTGATAGAAATTATGGTGTGTATATGGATGGTTGTGATAATTATGAGGGATGAAAGAGGTAACATGTTAGGAAAGAGAAATGGAAGAGTAAGGATAATGAAGCATGTGCATGGGAATATATAGATGGAGGATGGATGGGTATGATAAATGTGAGGGATGAAAGAAGTAATAAGTTAATAAAGAGACATAATAGGAAGGATGGTGAAATTTATGCATGGGAATGGATAAAGTGGTAGAGCAAGGAATATACATTATAGGAGAAATGATTGTAGATGTAGGAATGCAATGACCAAGAATGTTGTGACTAGAAAGATAATGATGCATTAGATAGGCATGAAGGTAGTATAGAAGGTGAGATATAGGAGGAAGGATAAACAAGGTATGGTGTGTGCTAGTGTAGGTGGAAGAATTACTATGAAGTTAGAAACTAGTAGGAGTAATGTAGAATACGGGCTAATGATAGCATTGCCCTAATATAGAAGGTTTTAAGGTACCACAAATATGGATCATTTATAGTCTCATATAACCATTATATCAACTTAAATAGTTCTAAATCATGTCTAAGATACTTAAATAAGATATAAAAGTATGAAATATAACAAAATAAAAAAGGTAAATTTTTGAGAATAAGATAATTAAGTGTTATTATAAAAATATATGATGGAACCAGACATTAGGAATAGGCAGTAAGAGGTTATATAAAGAAAACAAAAATGGGAGATAAGAGTGATTGAACACTTAATACCTACTATATTATTATTTTTTAATTTTTTGTTATTAAGGACTAGCAACATTTAAAATTACCATAAGGATGTTGTCAAATCACTAGAGACAAGTTCTCCTAGGGGCAAGTGCACAAAGCTATGTCCACTTAGTGTTGAATTTTTACACTTGGAAAATAATGACAAATCACACAGAGCACATGAGAAACGAAATGGGATCCTGTTTCACATCGGGATCCCGAGCCAAAATTTGAAATGGGATCCCATTTAGTGTTAGGATCTCGAGCCTAGATCTAAGAAGCGAGATCTCCTTTCAAAAACAAAATGGGATCCCATTTCCCTTTTTTTAATTTTATTTTTAAGTATTTTTTTGAAGAAAAAAACAAGCTATATATACATGAAATATAACATTTAAGTATAAGTCACATTTCTCTTTGTCTTTTTTTAACTTTCTTTTACTTTAAGTTATATTTCATGTAAATATTGGTAGGATGTTTGAGAGTGGTTTCAAATCTCTAGGAGTTATAATGCAAATTCCAGATTTTAGAAGATCTTATAAAATTTTAGACTTGAGTCAAATTTTAGTAATCAACAATTCAATATTTGGTAACTCTTTTTATGTCAATCTCTTAATCTTCCTTAAGCTCTAGACTCATCTCCCTCCATATCTATATTGGCAAGATTTTTGAGAGTGATTTCAAATCTCCAGGAGTGATTTTTGCAAATTCTAGATTTTAGAAGATCTTATAAATTTTTATACTTAGTCAAATTTTAGTAATCAGCAGGCTCCTATCAGCATTTTGTAGCTCTCTTTATATTTCTTGATCTCTAGACTCATCTCTCTCCATAGTACTCTTCCTCTATCCCCTCTCTACATCTATATCTTACCTTTTTCTCTCTCACATCCCTAATTCTCTACTATCTGTCTCCTCTCTCTCTACACACCTCCCCTCACTCCATGCCTATCACTATTTTTCTACATATATACCTCTCTCTCTCTCTCCCTCTCTCTCTCTCTCTCTCTCTCTCTCTCTCTCTCTCTCTCTCTCTCTCTCTCTCTCTCTCTCTCTCTCTATGTACCTTTGTTACTCTCCCTACAAAGATATCTTTCTCTACATACATCTCTCTTCCACTCGAGATCTCTCTCTCTCTCTCTCTCTCTCTCTCTCTCTCTCTCTCTCTCTCTAACCCTCCCTCATTCCCTCTCTACTTTTATGTCTACTCTATCTCCTCTCTACCTCTCTCTCACATACTTCACTCTCTACTATCTATCTCATCTCTCACTACACTTCCTCTTACTCCCTACCTACCTTTATTTCTCTGCATATACTATATATATCTCTCTACATACCTTTCACTCCCTCCCTATTAACATCTCTCTCTCCCTCTATCTCTTCACCCTTCCCTCATTCCCTCTCTAATTTTATGTCCCTTATATCCCCTCTCTACCTCTCTATCTCACTTTGTCCCCTCTCTCCCAAAATCTAAAACTATGTCTCTACCTCTCTCTCACGTCCTTAACTCTTAACTCTTTATCTCTGCTCTCTCTATACACCTCCCCCTACCCCCTACCTACCTACATTTTTCTATATATCTCTCTATCTCTCTCTAAACGTTTCACCTCTCTCTTACAACCAACTTGTCTTTCTCTACAAATCTCATAATAGGTCCTACTAAGGGCTCTTATGTCATAATAGGTCCTAGTAAGAGGTATAATGTCATAATAGGTCCTCTTAAGGGATCTTATGACATAATAGGTTGTATTATGACATAATAGGCCATATTATGACATAATAGGTCACATTCTGTCATAATAGGACCTATTATGTCACAATGGGACCTATTATGACATAATAGGTCATACTATGACATTATAGGTCCTATTATGTCACAATAGGCCTTATTATGACATAATACCCCTTAATAGGTCCTAGTAAGGGGTATAAAGTCATAATAGGTCCTCTTAAGGGGTTTCATGATATAATATGACCTATGGTGTCATAATAGGACCTATGATGACATAATAGGACCTATTACATCATCATAGATCCTATTATGTCATTTTTAGTCCTATTATGACATAATACCCTTTAACAGGTCGTACTAAGGGGTATAATGTCATAATAGGTCCTCTTAAGGGGTCTTATGACATTATAGACCCTATTATGACATAATATGTCCTATTATGTGATAATCGATCCTATTATGTCATAATAGGTCCTACTAAGGGATCTTATGTCATCATAGGTCCTCTTAAGTGGTCCTATGACATAACAGGACCTATTATGACATAATAGGTCGTATTATGTCACATTATGACCTATTATGACACAAAAGGACCTATTATGTCACAATGGGACCTATTATGACATAATAGGTCATATTATGACATAATAGGTCCTATTATGTCACAATAGGTCCCGTTATGACATAATACCCCTTAACTCTCTTTGAACATACCATCTCTCTCTCCCAACCAACTTATCTTTCTCTACATATGTCATAATAGGTCCTACTAAGGGGTCTTATGCCATAGTAGGTTCTATTAAGAGGTATAATTTCATAATAGGTCATATTATGTCATAATAGGACCTATTATGTTACAATGAGACCTATTATGACATAATAGGTTCTATTATGACATTCTAGGTCCTATAATGTAACAGTAGGTCCTATTATGACATAATACCCCTTAACAAGTCCCAGTAAGGGGTATAAAGTCATAATAGGTCCTCTTAAGCAGTTTTATGACATAATATGACCTATGATGTCATAACAGGACCTATGTTGACATAATATGACCTATGATGTCATAATAGGACCTATGATGACATAATAGGACCTATCACATCATCATAGATCTTATTATGTCATTATTAGTCCTACTATGACATAATACTCTTTAAAAGGACCTCCTAAGAAGTATAATGTTATAATAGGTCCTCTTAAAGGGTTTTATGACATAATACGACCTATTATGACATGACAGGTCCTCTTAAGGGGTCTTATGACATTACAGGACCTATTATGACATAATAGATCCTATTATGTGATAATCGATCCTAATAAGGGGTCTTATGTCATAATAGGTCCTAGTAAGAGGTATAATGTCATAATAGGTCCTCTTAAGGGGTCTTATGACATAATAGGACCTATTATGTTACAATAAGACCTATTATGACCCAAAAGGACCTATTATGTCGCAATGGGACCTATTATGACATAATAGGTCGTATTATGACATTATAGGTCCTATTATGTCACAATAGGTCCTCTTATGACATAATACCCCTTAACAAGTCCTAGTAAGGGCT
>NW_026730739.1:0-6000 GCF_030272615.1 Cryptomeria japonica | reverse complement strand
TAGTATATGCATCTTCAAAACATTATGGTTCAAAATCAGCCTTGGCTAATAAAGCAAAATTGACTGTCTCACCTATTGGGATTTCTTCATGTACTTGATTTCCACTCCTCTAGTAGATATCACTCAATCTCCTTACCTTCCTTGTAGAATTTGGAGAAGAAGTTGGACTTGAACTTGGTACTGAAGAACTTGATGAAGAGCTGCTTGGTGGAGTTAAACCACTGGATACCAAAACATTAGTTGGCTGCTCATGATGAATATCAGCAACTATAACATCATTCAAAACAGATTTTGGCTTCTCAACATGGCCTATTTGATGACCATAAACACCCTCTTCATCAAAAATCACATCTCTTGAGACAATAAGCTTGTTAGTGAGGGGATTATATAATCTATAAGCCTTCCTTTGCTCCCTATACCCAATAAAAATACATGACTCACTCTTTGCATCTAACTTCTTTCTATTATGATCAAGTACATGCACATAAGCCAAACAACCAAAAACTTTGAAATGATTAACATTAGGCCTCTTTCCATACCACGCTTCATAAGGAGTCATCTTTTCTAGTGCACTAGTGGGGCTACGGTTGAGGATGTACATCGTTGTAGCAACTGCATCTCCCCAATAAGAATTTCTCAATCCCTTGGTTTGTAACATGCACCATGCCATTTCAACCACAATATGATTCTTCCTTTCAGATACTCCATTTTGTTGAGGTGTATATGCAGTAGTAAGTTGCCACTTGATGCCATTAAGATCACAATAAATCTGGAAAGCCTTTGACCAAAATTCTCCTCCATAATTAGTCTTTAAACACTTGATCTTGCATGCTCTCTCATTTTTCACAAGGGCTTTAAACTTATTGAATGCATCTAGGGCTTCATCTTTGGCCTTCAAAAAATATATCTGCATAGGACCACATATATCTGAATGAACAAGATGAAGTGGGTGATGAGCCCTCCATGCATTTCCCTTTGGAAACTTTTCCTTTGCATGCTTTCTTTTAGCACAACCTTCACAAACCTCCTTGTGTTCCTCAACCTTGGGCAAACCAGAAACTAATGCATGCGAGATTAGAAACTTCAAAATATGAAAATTTAAATGTCTATACCTGAGATGCCATAACCAACTTGTATCCTCATAAGCCATATTTTCCAAACTATTGTTATGTTCACCAAACTTGAAGGGGAACATCCTATTTCTTGCCATAGGAACAACAATGATCACCCTATTACCCTTATTCTTATCATAGATAGTACATGTCTTATTCTGAAAGACTACTTTATAATTTTTCTCACATAGCTGCCCAACACTTAACAAATTGTGCTTCAATTGTGGAGTATAATAAATATCATGAATACTCTTTATACATTCTTTTCTTTGGACCTCCATAGCTCCTTTGGCAGCTCTCTGCAATGATTTATCATCACCAAGCTGGATCTTGGATTTGAAACTTCCATCCTTTGTTGAGAACAACTTCTCATTCCCTGTCATATGTTTAGAGCATCTAGAATCTAGGTACCAAACATCTTTACTAGTATTTTCACCCTTGGCATAAGATAAAAATAAGTAATCAGGAAGATTCTCGATACTTTCTTGAGCATAGTTAGCACTTTTACCTTATTTCAATCTGCATTCTCATTCAAAGTGGCCATACCTGTTACAATGGTAACATTGAACATTTCTCTTATCAAATTTGCCTCTACCTCTTCCTCTAGAATCACCTCTTCCTCTTGAGCCACCTGTTCCTCTACCTCTTGAAGAATTTTGGCTTTTCCCTTTACCTTCGCCTTGATTGATTTTGGCACTACTGCTGCTTGCATCTTCCTTTTTTGTGATTAGCAATTTAGAGGAAAACACTTTCTTTACACCTTCAAAAGAATCTTTCAATCTTTCTTCATGAGACATCAGGGATCCAACCAGTTGATCAAACTGTAGTTTTGTCAAATCCCTGCTTTCTACTATGATTATTGCTACATGATTCCATCTAGATGTCAAAGATCTCAAAACCTTTTTAATCAAAACTTCATTGCTTACAATTTCCCCAAGTGTAGCCATTTTATTGACCACATCTTTGACTCTAACACAATAATCACTTCAACTTTTAGCTTCTTGCATCTTCCAATTTTTGAATTCTCACTTCAATGTCTGAAGCCTGGCCACTTTAACTGGATCACTACCCTGGTAAGCTTCTTGTAGAGTCTTCCAGGCATCTTTAGCAGTTGTTGCTATTTGAATGTGAAACAAAGCTTGAGCATTCTTTTTCCTTGATTCCTTTCTTGTTGTTCTTTCATTGGTTGTAAGGGCATTCCAATCAACTGGCTCCTCATAACCTAATTCAATAATCTCACACAATTTTTTTACAATAAAAAAGGACAACATCTTAATGCACCAATAATCATAAGCATTCCCATCAAATTCTTGAATGGGCATATGGTTAGAATTCGACATGATTAACTTTGGCGAAATTCCAACAATAAAAATTTAATCCAAAACAACTTTACCTGCTCTGATACCACTTGTAAAATCTAAAACTACCCCTATTCTTATAGCTAGCTGATCAAGAAAATATAATAACAGAGAAAACAACTAACAACAATAAAAATTGTAGAGATAAAATAAAACACAACTCATATTAGAACAACATACACATTCTATATTACTACTTAATAAAAAGAATACAAAGATTCCCTATAAATAGAGTTTTCCAGCTTTACTAACAAAAAGAATTCAAAGACTATAAAAATAGAACATGCATGGTACGCAATATTTGGTGAAAAAGAAACCAATAGTTACATGCATATCATGCTTTATTTGCATGAGAAATAAAAAACTATTAACTAAATTAATTTAGCTGCATGGTGGTGTATGTGTTAGTGGTGTAAATCATGCAATGGTAGTAATTCCAGCGGTGGTGACTCTAGTTTCTTGTCGTCATCTCCGTGATTTGTGGCTATCACCTATAATTGCATGATATTGGATAAGCCTAACTAAGTGAACCGTGTAAACAACAAGCTAAACTCAGTTTGCCTCTTCTCTTCATTCAAACAATTTCTACATGATCAAGGTTCATGCATTGGTTCATGATCTGTATAAAATCATGCTTTGGCATAATGTAATCAGAATTCATAGAGTTTATTTTTTGCTCTGTTCTTTATTCTGATTTCTCCTACAAGTTTTTCATTACAATATGCCTTCATCTTCTTCTTCTTGGGCTCTGATACCATGTTATATTTTCTTATCTAGATCTATCCTGTGCTGTGCAGCTATAGCTGCAAAATTCTACAGTATGGTGGTGGAGGCTAAAAACAGTTATGAGCTGCATGGAGCTGCATGCTCGAGCAACATCAGTTATCAACAATATTTGGGATCGATAAAGAGGTGGAAATGAGCCTCTCCCGTCTCTACAAACTTTGCACTTACATTAGCTTTCATCAAACTAATAGCGACTATATTCCTATTCCTTCACTTGTACTTTCTGAATTTCCAAAAACCTTTTTGAACATTCCTGGAAGAAAATAAAGACTTGCATCAATTTCATAATAAAAGCATCAAATCAATGCCCATTTATAAAAATTATACTCACCACACCATATTTTGAATGAATTAGTGATGGCATCTTTAAAAATCAAAACATTTTTTATGCTTTCAAAAGACGAGAACACACACTAATGGCATACATCGCATATGATATGGTCTCATCTCTTTGGAAAAGCATTAGGGATGCCCCAAACCTTTGTACTTCCCTTTTAAAATAATTTATCTTCATATACAAAATTATTAAATGCCTAATAAACTATACCAGGCAAACTTATAAACCAAATTATAATGAAAGTGTAGTATAGTTACTCTAGATTTAGTCTACCTTACTGATAAATTCATAGCGAAAAGTAACAAGAATAGACTAAGTGAATAGTTTGCATGATGAGAGCATGTTTCTGACCACAATGAGAGCATGTTTCATTCATTTTCCTTAGAACACAAAACATCATTTATTGAGTCAAAAGACAATAAAGCTGACTCCACTTGAAAATGAAATCTTAAAACTACAATAAAAGACACTTTTACAGTACAACTTAGGCCATCTCCAAAGACATGTTCAATCATCACTAACTAAAGGGGTGCTACTAATCAAAATATTTTTATATTGCAGTGGCCTTTCCCAAGTTTTAAATTTAGGATTCTACTTTCTTTAGGCAAAACTACAACATAGTGTTTGAAAATATCTTAAAGTAAACTGATAGATATTTTAAGTATTTTTTATTCAAACAAAGAGCAGCGGCATTGAAGTCACTTCACATTATATGTTGTTAAAGAATGAATTTCAATAAATACTAATTTAGTCAAAATTAAACAGCGCACAAAGAATTGGATGACCCACTTAAAAATCATAATGATGAATAGTTTATTTCACATACTTTGCATTAATAAATCTCCATCAACATTTAGTATAAAGTTAATACCAGCAGTCCATGGTCTAGTGGCCTGGCAAAGCAATTGCCATGATGAGAAATAGCTAATCAGTTAAAAATTACAGCTTTTATTATATGTACAATTTTGGTACTATCATATCACATTTGTAGAATGACTTTTCTTGGGATTTAGTTTTCACTTACTGAATTTTTGTTTGTAGAATTATGCCAGACGCTAAGACTTTTCTTCCTTTAGTATTGGCCTTTTACTTTTCTCTGCATTTTATTTCGCTGCCTGCACAACAATAGCAACAAAACAATGCTGATTTTATATTCGAGGGATTCAAGGATTTCAATCTGAGTCTGAATGGAATGGTAAACATTGATTCTTAAGGCATTCTACACCTCACTAATGTGACACAGTGAATGCAGGGCCATTCTATTTATCCTATCCCTCTACGGTTCAGAAATGTCTCCAGTAAATCTACATTTTCTTTTAGTACTTTGTCACGTCAATTGTGCATGCCTATCAAAATGTGGGAGGCCATGGATTAGCCTTTGTGGTGACACCTAGAAGCTTCCAGGATCCTTTCCGAGTCAATACCTCGATATATTCAATCTGAGTCTAAGTGGAATGACAAACATTGATTCTCGAGGTATTCTATAGCTCACTAATGTGACACGGTAAATGTAGGGCCATCCTATTTATCCTATCCCTCTGCACTTCAGATATGTCTCCAGCAAATCTGCATTTTCTTTTAGTACAACTTTTGTCATGTCGATTGTGCATGTATATCAAGATGTGGGAGGCCATGGATTGCCCTTTGTGGTGACACTTACTAGAAGCTTCCAGAGATCCTTTCCTAGTCAGTACCTCGGTGGTGACTTTAGTCTTATAATCACATTTTTGCAGTGGAGTTTGATGCTGTCACGGACTATGAGTCACATGACATTGATGATAACCATGTTGCAGTGGACGTTAATAGCCTTATTTAAAACATGTCTACAACTGCAGCCTTTATGAATGAGAGTGGGTTGTATCAGGAATTTGATCTCAACACTGAAAAGAGCATTCGGTGTTGGATAGATTTTGATGGAGAGGTTAATTCGCTGAATGTGAGTGTTGTACCAAGGGGTTTGACTAGGCCCAAGCTGTCCTTAATTTCAATACATCTTGACCTTTTAGGGGTTGTTAAGGAGATTATGTATGTGAGTTTTCTTCCTCCACAGGGTTTCTCTCCAGTGCACGGTATTTTGGGATTGAGTTTTAGAATGAATGCGCTTGCACAGGATCTGGATCTTTCAAACCTTCCTACAGTTTTGGAATCAAAGTCTAAGCATAAGTTGAGATTGCAATTGGAGCATCCGTTGCTTCTGTGGTAGTTATGATAAGAGATGTTTTCGCAGGGCTACATTTTGTCAAGAGACTTAGGGATGCTGAGGTTGTTGACGACTGGGAGATCGAATATGGGGATCACTACTAAGGGCTTTAGGGATGGGACTCCTTGGAAGGGGCGTTTACAAGGGGGTCTTACCCAGCAATGGGATAGAGCTTGCTATGAAGAGGGTTTCATGTGAGTCTAAACA
>NW_026730738.1:0-6000 GCF_030272615.1 Cryptomeria japonica | reverse complement strand
AACTAGCTTTGAATTTGTCTTTGTACTGATTAGCAGTAGCAAGTTCATCTCTCAAGGTAGAAATCTATCTTTCAAGTTCTTGACCATTATTCCTTGATTGTGTAAACTCAAGCTTCAACTAATCATTCTCATAGGTAAGCCTGAAGCATTCATCAACTCTTTCCTTGAATGATTGTGCCAGATTCTCTTCATTCTTCTTTCGGTCCTCAATTTCCTAGGTCAACCTCATTACAATGGATTGTATCTCATTCTTCAAAGAAACATTTTCTCTCTCAAGCTTGTTAACTTCATAAACTTTGTCTTGGTATTCTGTGATCTGATATTATTTCTCCTTCAACTTGTCCATCGATTCCTTCCTCTTCTCTCTATAGACACTTGCTTGATCCTTCAGCTCACTAATGAATTCATCAGCAACATTCAGGTTCTTCTTCAGGGTACAAATCTCATTTCTAGTTACATCAAGATCCTCAAGTGCCACATTGAGTTGTCTCTGAAAACCAGAATCCATTGAATCAATCTCCCAGGTCTTCCTCAACTGGTTAAGCTTCCTCAGAGGAACTAGGCTCTAATACCAATTGTTAGAATCAAAGATCATTGAGAGCGGGGGGTGAATCAATGATCTACTGGAAATCAAATCCACAAACTTATTCTTTATCCACGAGTTAGCAATGCATAACAGAAAAGAACATAAACATGCAATAAATAAATTACAGATCCACATCACCTGAATTTTTGCATGGAAACATGAAAAGGGAAAAACCATGGTGGGGGTAGAACCCACAATATTCATATACTATGGTCATGAGTACATAAATATTATATAGATGGGGAATGCAATTACACTCAGGCTCACTGCTCAATTACAATGACCCAAAAGGCTACAACCTTCAGGGAAGTCTCACTGACTTACAATTTGATTACAATGAGAAAATACTTTAAAATGAACTCTTAGATAGCATCTAACAATGCAAAAATGAGTTCCAGTCAAGCACTAGATCTATGACTTTCCTTTCTTTACAAATACTCTATTTCTATCTCAGTCAACTACCAGATTATCTGTAAATCAAAATGCACACGTGAAACTACACTCAAATGCACCAAAATGGATCACCACAATAGTATTACCTCAAAAACCAATCGGAAAATCAATCTTATATATCCGATCTTAACATAAAAATAATCTCCTTCAAATTGGCTTCAAGAAGTGTAACATGTTGGCTTCAATCTTGAACAAAACATAGCACCAGACCAAAAGATTATAATCACACACTTCCTAAGGATCTTCCCATTCACCGAGATCACAAAATCAATCACCAAAAACACCACAATCATGGAAATTCATTCCAGACTAAAGCATTACCAAGATAGCTCTATTTTACTAGTTAACTCCTACTTCCGAATAAGATGAATCATGATCACCGGATTGAATCACCAAGAAGAGTTGCCATCAATGACAACCCTAGACCGAAAAGAAACTATCAAAAGTCACCAGATGAGTGTCCATTGCCAACACTATCAATATTTTCAAAAATCCATTTGCACTCTAGGACTAAACATATTCGAATGAAATATCACTTTTTGAGAGAGCAAGTTACTAATCAGCATGTTAAGTTGGAATATGTGTCTTCTATAGATCAGATTGCAAATGTGTTTACCAAGCCACTACCTATGAAAACATTTTAATTTTTGAGGTAGAAGCTAGGAGTTATTTTAGTCCATCACTGATTTGCAGATTGGGCTCAGGGGGCATATTTTTTGTCATACTTTATGCCCCATTTTCTATTATGCAGAGTAATTTTGTCATTGCTATCAAAGGGGGAGTATTAAGACAATGAGAGTTCTTGTGTTTGAAGCCAGGTTTTTGGTTTATGTTTGGTTGCCATCAATGAAAAAGGGGGAGTTTGTTGGGGATTTTGTCATTAGTGTCCACTTAGCTAAATGAGAAGTATTTGTTCAGGTTGTCAGATGTTTGTTGGATCATCAGTTGTTACTTACATGTATAGTTCAAAATGTTTGATTGCTTCTTGTGTTTTAGTAATACTGATCTTGTCTATGCTCAGACTTGTTAGAACAGTTTCACAGTTTTTATAGAATTTGGAATTTGATTTTTTTTCCAAGTATCAGTTCTGTCACAACGGTTATAGTGTGGTTTGAGTCCATTTTTTGTTGCTTGGACGGATTTGAAAACTAGGCAGTTATCACAAGTGTTTTTAAATGATTCCATGCTGAATGCTTTTATAAAAAAATTGTGCTGACACTGTAAAGAGGTATAATTTGTGTTATGTGGTAGAATTTTTAAATGAATTATAGTGGCCAGAAGGAATAAAGTTTTTTGCATGAGCAATAGATATTTGCAGTGATCAAACAATGGAGAGTCATGTTTCTTTTAAAGAGAAGCATCTTCAAATTGTAATTAAAAAAAAAAGAAATAGGTTATCAAAGCTTTAAAAAATTTAGTTTTGTTTTGTGTGAAAAAGGTTGTAGTGAAGAAGCTGTAGCTTTTACGCAATATACATATTTTAAGTGAAGGCTAAAAAAACTGGGAGGCGAAGGATATATAGAAATTTTAATGGTGGACCTCTTTTTTGTGAAATATGTCTTTAGTATGTTTTGTGAGCAATGGATATGTTCTTAAAAAGACAATATTATTGAAGCATTCTTTTTTGTCTGTTGAGAAGTTTGGTTGTGAAGAGTATTCAGTGACTTTGTAAGATGGAATATTTTTATGAAGCATGTGTCGAATGGTCTATTTTTATTTATACATACTGGCTGGGTCTTGAAGATTTTTTGGAGAATGTTGGCTGGGTCTTGAAGATTCTTTGGAGAATGCAAATTTAGAGTGTTCATGTGTATACTGTGTGAAATAATTCAAAAGTTTCAGTCATAAGCAGTGCAATACTATTGTCTTAGATTTATATCTTATTTTGAAGTATTTTGAAAGGTAGAGTTGGTATGAAGTAGAACAATTTTTGCATTCTCAAGTATTTTTTAAAAAAATCTCAGAAGTTTAGAGGTTGGTGCCTTTGTTAAATTAGGTTGGTGCCTTATTAAGATTTGTAAGTTGAGGTTGGTGCCTCTATTTTTGCAGAGTTGGAGCTCTTATTTGTATTTTGGGTTGGTGCCCTTGATTAAAAATGAAAGTTTTAATGCCATGGTTTTTTACCCGAGAGGGTTTTCCACGTGATAAACTTTGTGTTATAGTTTGAAATTCTCTACTTTATCTTTTATCTAGCTATTTTGTTGGAAATTTATAAAATACTGATTCACTCCCTCCTCTCAGTATTTTTGGTTTTGTTTGCACCCTTCCAGTCACAAGGTTTGACTTGTGACAATTTTTCCAACTTCTTGTTAGACAGATCTGATACTGGGAGTAAACTTAGAGGGAGGGGGGGTGAATAAGTGTACTATCAATAATAAGTTTTATTGCATATCAAAAACCTTTAAACCAGAGCACAAAGAAACCAACACAATGAAGGATAAAACATGAAAGCACAGTACACACAACACCAATATTTTTGACATGGAAAACCCGGTAAAGGGAAAAACCATGGTGGGAAAACCTACCCACAATTAGATAATACTTCTGCATCAGTATGTGAAATAATTACAATGGGAATTGCACTTGCAATTAGGCCAGCCACCTAGATCTCACTGCTCATCACAAAAGAGAAGTCTCACTGAATTAGAAAACATCGGACTACAATCTGGAAAGAATGAACTATGAAAGTAGCATCTCCAAATGCTTGATATAGTTCCAGTTAAGCACAGATGTCTGCCTCGCAATACCAAAAAACTTCTGCCGAATGATATATCACTTGTTTGCACACAAAATTTTCTTTGATAATGCAGACATAACCATCGATTTCACACCTCTTTCATATTACATGAATAAGTCACCTATAAATACAGATCATCAACCTTATGATAAGGTCGGCTAAACCCTAAACCCAAAAACCCATAATAAAAAAAATTACATTACACGGTATCACTAGACCAATATTATGATTTACATTACATAGCATGGACCTAATTCAAATATCCATACAATTATATCTGCCAGAAATTCCGTTAAGACCAAAATCTAGCACGTTTCGCCAACTGATAAAAACCCTCAGTGAAGTAACACAGAAAGTGTAAATGGATCCAAATAGGACCACAATAACAATAAGCCAGCCAATTCAGAATATGATCAAGAAGAACCTTTAGAATGATAGAAACCAATTCCATAAGCCAGATCAAAATCGTCTGATCAAAACATCAAATATCACTTACCGGTAAAGCTAACCGATACCAGGAAATACCAATTGGGAACATAAGGGTTATTTATTGGAGCACCAAAACATGAACCAATGAAATATGTCAAGCATACAACCATCCAGAGTAAGCATCCAAAACCGCATCCAAGGATCTGATCATACTGGATCATAATCAAAGCCAAAACTAGGATAAATACCAAGACAAACTAGGATAGGTCCAATTGGGATATAGTATTGACATCAATAAGAACACTTAACCAAATCCAACATATTGCCAACACTTCTAGAGTGTTAATCCTCTATAGTTGCAAGACTTTACCTAACATGATCTTCACATTCACAACCACAATGATTTCTTATGACTTTAATGCCCCCCTTGTTGCAAATGTGATTTTGTGTTGTCATTGATGTCAACTAAGGTTCAAAAGTATGTGATTAGTGGTGCTGTATCTGGAGTTTGCTCATGTTTTCACATTAATATATGAAGATTTATGGTGATGACTGTAGATAGTATATCTGCTTGACTCATGCCCATTTCAGAGTATTGAAGATGCATTCAAATGTCTACAACAAATTTTGGCTATGTGTGACTGTTCTGGTGAATGATTTGTTAGACAAGGCTCAATATTCTAGTCTGCATTATCTCGCATTGATTCATATTTGCTTGCAGTTGTAGTATGATGTTAGTGGATGCAAAATAATGTTATATCTAAGTTTTTAGGTTCCTATTTGTTTCGTAGTTGATTTAGTGTTGGTTTGAGTGTCAGTCATGCAGTGATAGCATAACTATTTGTATGAATGCTTTGCATTCCTCCACCTTATGATGTTTTTGGTGTTATGGTTCTCTAATATATTATTTCTAGTGTCAGGTGATTCTATGTTGTACATTTACAGGTGTTGTCATGGTCTGCATCACATTTTGAGTATGTTTGACTGGGTTGCATTATCAATTCTATCTTCTAGAGTTGACTTGAGCGTTTTTGGTTTGTGTAGTAGTGTTTAGAGTTGAAGATGATGATTTATGATTGTTTGGAAGTGTGCTAACATGACAATATGTTTCACGTCTTGTTTCCCTTGTGCATTTCTTTGGAGAAATTATTTGGGGCTGATTATTTATACTCTATACGTTACATCTAATTAGGACGACCTAATTGATGTATCTTCTTTGTGCAAATGATATATAAATGATGAAATCTTTTGGAGGATTGTATGTGTAACAAGAAAAGATATATGGTGTGTCAAGTAAGTGCGAAGGTGCACAACTTCAAATGAGTAGTAAAGAAGTCAATTTCAAATGTTTAGAACAATAAACTTTAATCAACAACTGAGAGAATGCACTTCTACTTAGTTCAACAATAATTATTCTTTGTAATCATACCTATTATATCTTTCCTTGAAGAAGTGATCTTCAGTGTTTTGTAAGTCCAAATCAAGAGCTGTGAGCTTCCTTGGCCTAGATCCTAAAACTTTGTAAACAGTTTTCATATAGTGAGATAATTCTCATCGTTTTTTTTTCCCACACTAGGTTTTCCATGTAAAATCTTGGTTTCTTTATGTGATTGATCTTTTGTTTTAATTTGTTTCATTTTGCACATGTGATAATTGGAATGGATGATAAATGAATGGTTACATTTTAATATATGCTGATTCTCTCCCCCTCTCAACATCCGAAAGTGTTAAACACCCATGAACTCTCTAAAATTGCATGATTCCTCTTCACACTTGTAACAAATTTTTAGATCCT
>NW_026730737.1:0-6000 GCF_030272615.1 Cryptomeria japonica | reverse complement strand
AGTGGATGGTGGATAATGGATGGGGTTTTGAAGAATGTGTGGAAGATCAATATTGAAAGACACCTTGAAGAGTGGTGGAGTAGTAGAGGAGAGTGTTTTGAATTAGATGGGAGATAGAGTGTGGATTTTGGGAAATGTGGACCCAAAATAGAAGAGGGGGATGATGGAGTTAGGATGGTAGATTTTGGGACATAAGGACCCAAAATTGATTTTGAAGATGGATAAGTATCTAATGGAGGATTGGAGGATTTATGAATGGATGGAGCTTTTGGATTAGCCAGTTTGGATGCCGATTTTGAGTTTTCTTTGGGATGCATTGCTTCTTTGGGAATCCACATAGTTTTTGATTTTTTCTTTTGGGGCCTTTGTGGCCTTTTTTATTTTTCTTTCTTTCGGATCATATTTTTGTTTTGAGCATGTCGTTTGGAGGGGACATGTTGATCCTTTGATTTTTGTGGATTTTGAGCTTTATGCTTTTTAGATTGGGCATCGAAATTGCTTCCAATAGCAATGGGATGGTTGCATGAGGATGAAGGATTCATGGATTTTATGGATGGGATGGTGGAAAGAGAGTGTTGGGAGGAATTCAAGGATGTGTTCCTTTGTTGATCTTGCTTAGGGATTGTTTGAGGTGATGGGGTGGTGGATGGAGGGATGTAAGGACCCAATATTGATGGAAGGGATGTAGGATTGAGCATCAGAACATAGGGGCCCAAAATGGATGGAAGGAATGAAGGGTGTAACTTTCAAACATAAGGTCTGAAAATGGATGCAGAAGATGAGGGATAACGGGATTTTGATTTGTATGAGGGAAATTTGAATTTAGGAGGAATAAAGGATGTACCAACATCTTGAGCATTATCTTGAGGAACCTTATTATTTCGGATACAAGATGCAAGTCCATTTTGAGGGGGATGAGATATGGAAGGAAGATCAGGATCTTTAAATGGATTGGGATCATGACATGGAGATGAAGGGATACTTTGATCTTGACTAGGGAGGGTATCATGAGATGGAGTGGGAGGGGTGATTGGATCATGAGATGGAAGAGGATCATGCGATGATAGAGGAATCATATGATCATGAGAGGAAGTGGAGGGGATGAGATCATTAGATGGAGTGGAGGGAGATGCATTGTGAGATGGAGAGTATTCTATGATAGCATGCTTTGGAACAAGATTTTGGCATGTTGGGAGCTGTGGGGATTGTGTGATGGAGGAAGATATGGAAGATTTGATGTGAGTAGATGGGGAAATGGGGGTATCATTAAGTGTGGGGGATTGGGATTTTTTTTGAGGTGGAGGTGATTGGGGTGGATGGAGGACTTGAGGAGATGTGGCCACTTTGCTTTGAGGTGAGGATTTTGTCTCCTTTGCTAGCATGTCTTGGATAAGATTATGGATGATGGATTTGGAGGATGTGGACAATATGGTTTTAGGAGGATTAGGATTAGATGGAGAATTGGGATTAGATGGAGGATTGGGATTGGATGGAGGATTAGGATAATGGATTGGGGAATTAGGATTAATGATTGTAGGACTATGGAGTAAAGGATTTGGATGGGGAGTAGAGGTAATGAATGTATTGTGGTAGGACAGGGATTGAGATATGGATGCGGGGGAGATGAAGGTATATATGCAAATGAGGGATAATATGGGGACACGGATGTGGAATAAGATGGATTTCCCTTGTTGAAGGTAGAGGAAGGATAGGAGATATGGTATAGATTGGGATTAGGTGCAATGTGTTGAGGTGAGATGGATGAAGGTATGATAGGTAGGTGGGAGATTATGGAAATAACTTGATAGGAAGATTCATGAACTTCCATGAGAATCTTCGCATGTCAAGCTTTGAAATTCTGGGTAGTCATGTTGAGAGTGAAGGATTAGATTGGAATTGGATGAATATATTTTCGAGGAGAAAGATTATGAAGATGAGGATTAGGACGTATGATGGATTAGATTTGATTGGATTTGATTTGATTGGATTAGTCCTTAGATTAGGATTTCATTTGATTGGATGATTGATTGATTGGATTGGTCCTTGGATTAGGACTTGATTGGATTGGATTAGATTGAATTGGACTAGATTAGATTTGATTTGACTTGATTGCATGATTGATTGATGACAAAATGGATAACCGGATTAGAAAGATGGATTAATTTGATTGATTGAAATTTTGGAGATTTGATTGTGTAGTCACATAAATCTGTCCACTTAATTAAATGAATAATTAGTATTTATTTGATTATTTAACCATCAATCAATAATTACCTTAACCCTCTTCTCCTATTAATTAAATAAATTATTCAATTTATTTGATTTAATTCACTTAACCAAATTCAAACCATTAATTAAATAAATAAATCATATTTGTTTAATTAAATCTTCTCTCACATTTAAATAAATTAATATTTATTTAAATCCCCCAAAATCCCATCTCTCACATTTATTTAAATCACCTTTATCCTCCACCCATTTGTATTTTCCTACGAATGCAAGTTGCTAAATAAATAAATTATTTATTTAAAATCCTATTTATCCTCACCCACATGAAACCTTTAATGGTTTCCCTTAAAGTCTTCAAACTCAATGGCTTCCTTCTAAGTGTTCTTAAGCCTTTAATGGTTTCCCTTAAAGTCTCCAAACTTAATGGTTTCCTTCTAAAGTCTTCTCAAGCCTTTAATGGTTTCCCTTAAAGTCTCCAAAACTCAATGACTTCCTTCTAAAGTCTTCTTAAGCCTTTAATGGTTTCCCTTAAAGTCTTCAAATTTAATGGCTTCTTTCTAGAGTCTTCTTAAGCCTTTAAAGGTTTCCCTCAAAGTCTTCAAGCATTTAATGCTTTATCTTCCTTTTTCTCATGTAAATAAATTAAGATTTATTTAGATAAATCCAAAATTCACATTCACATTTAAATAAATTAATATTTATTTAAATATCTACCCAAATGCAAATTACACCATTTAATTGAAATAAATGATTTTATTTCAATTGAAAATCCCAAAATTCCTCCCACTTGCATTCTCCTACAAAATCCACTTGCATGCCTAAATCCCTTCTAGATTCTTCTAACTCCTTCTAATTAGCCTATTCCTATCCTAATCATTGTCACATTCCTAAATAAAAGGAAGTCACTTCTCAACATCCTCCAAAGTCTTCAATAACCATTAAAGGCTTTATGTCTTCAAATGGTTAACCTCTAGAGTCTTCCAAACCATTAAAGGCTCTTTCATAACCATTTATGGTTAACTCACCTTTTACCTTTGGTTAGAGACTTTCCTCTAAATTAACCATCATTTTGACTCATGGGTCTCTTCAAAGCATTTATTTATTTGACTAAGGTAACCATTTAACCCTTGCACATTCATTTATCCCTTGGATAACAGGAATATCCATTAACCCAACCCTAACCCAACCCCCTAGGGTAACCATCATGTCCCATCAAGCATTTAATGCTCCTTATCTCTTCTCTCAAGCCTCCTCATGGTGACACTTGTCAACATGGTATTGGGTTGAAAGTCTCACATGGATTGAATATCTTTCAATCCTAACCCTTGTTAAGATTGTTCAATCTTAACCCTTCACTTCCCCATTTCTTCTATAAATAGAACCCTTCTCCTCAACCAAAGAAGAAAGTGTTGGAATTTTTTATGATGATGTTGTGATTGTCATTGATGGACACACACTTGCTTTGAGATCACTCTCTTTATGTATGAGTTATGCTCAACCGGTATTTGTTCCAACCAGTATTATGTATTATAGTCTTTAGACTATCAGTGTTTTGTAGAAAGTGTTTACCGATCTCAAGCGATATGAAGACCACAAGCGGTATGAAGACCACAAGTGGGATGAAGACCTCAAGCAGTTCAAAGATCTCAAGCAGTACAAAGGAACAAAGTAGTAGTTAACACTTTTCCATTCTTCATTTTGACAAACTGGTAATCGGTAAAATGTATGAACCGGTATTACTATGTGATGAGTTACCAACTGGTATTTCTGTGATGAGTTACCATCCACCGACACTTTGACGGTGATTTTGTGTCATGTTACCAAATGTGTCTAGATGCACTGAACCTAGGAACTTGTAATGTAATCCTATTGGACTGACATGAAATCAGACTCTTTTATAAGGACATCATGTCTAGGGTTTTAGGTGTGGAAGTTGATAAGGTTTTTGTATGTGCAATCGTAGAAGAGAAGATTAGGTTTGTGAGAAAAAATAGAGTGTGGAGGTATTGAAGACTGAATTAATGCTAAATGTGCATTAACAATGAGCTACCAAGGATCTAACCAAGCATATTGTGCTAGTATCTAGATCATCTACTTGTTGATTACTCATATCTTCGACAAGTCTGAAAACCTTAACCGGGTAGGCCTGGAAAAGCCTTTGTAAATCCTCTAACAAGGTGGTTCACAACTATGGATCTGAAATCCTCTCACAAGGTAGTCTTTAACAGGACTTATCTCCTAACAGAGATCTAGATTCCTAACAGGATCTATTCTGGTGAAGAACAATTGTATGACCTTAACCTGTCTGGTTTCTATTCTACAAATAGTTACTTGTGGGTTTCTGCTCACTGCGGTTTTTCCCATTTGGGTTTCCACATCAAAACATCTTGTGTTATGGTGATTGTGTTCTTGTGGGTGAATGATTTATTTTCTATTTGGTTTGCATTTCTCTTAACTAGTTTGTTAGTGAATCAGTTATACTGGTTAACTGCTAAATTGTTTAAGAGTTTGAGTTCTGTATTTTTTGGTATACTAATTCACCCCCCCTCTTAGTATTCATCATTTGGTATCAAAGCCAACCTTTCTATAAGTCTAACCACTTGGAAGGAGATATGGGGGAATACACTGGGAGGGAGCTTACTCATCATCTCACTCGGACTAAGAAAGCCTATGATGAACTCAAAGTCAAATATAAAGCCTCTCTGGCAAAAAGAAGAGAGCATGCTGAGAAACTAATGGAGCCTACTGAAAATAGTTCTTCCGATGAAGTAGAAATGGATGCCCTAGTTGAAGAAGTTGAAAAACTGAATGAATCCAATGGAAGCCTGAGAAGAGAACTGGAAGGACTGACTATCAAAATGTGCCAAGAGCTTGAGAACCGAAGGAAAGTTGAAGATCTAGTAAAAGACAAAGATCATGAGATCTCCAAGCTGAAGCGAGAAATCAGTGCCCTTACCGCTCATCTCCAAGGGAGTAAAGTTGAAAAAGAAGACATGCAAGGTGAACTAAACATGGCTATTTCTAAGAGTGCAATCTTGAAGGAATCCAATGCTACTATTTCCAAAGAACTCACTTAGTTAAAGGAAATACTTGCCAAATTCAATCAGAGTACTGCTAAGCTGGAACAAAAGCTTGAATCAACTAATTCGGTAAAGAATACCATTGGACTTGGTTTCTCCATTTATGAGGAAGGTGAAACCTCTAGAAAAAAAGATGTAGCATCAAAGAAGCAACCAACATCAAAGGATAAAGGTAAGAAAAAGTTTAAACCTGTTTGCTTTAATTATCTCAAAGAAGGACATACTGCTAATGTGTGTAAAAATAAGGCCTACAATAACTTTCCTTATTTTCTAAACAATAAGCCTAGAACCAATAGGTTCAATAGAAACTATTGTGTGTGTGAAAAAGTGAACCTGTAGCTGCAAGCACAACACTTCAATTAAGTCATTATATGCATGGTTAGTAATCAATAATCAATAACTAATAAACCATAGCAAAGGGACCAATTGCCTTCTAAAAGATGTGAGTATAAGATTGCTCTTAGATTTTTATAAGCAATACCAATGACTAGACTACACCAAGACAAAGGATTTAATCTATATGTTATTAACTATATGGATGCAAGATGGATGAATAATTCAAGCAAATAATCAATTTCAAGCAACAATGGATGCAAATAATCTAAAAAGCACAATAATCTTTAATGACTCCAGAGCAAAATTAGCGTGATAATAATCTCCAAGCGTGTTCTCAAAAATCTCTAGGGTGAAT
>NW_026730736.1:0-6000 GCF_030272615.1 Cryptomeria japonica | reverse complement strand
TATTAAAATAACTTACATTAGGTTTCTTGCCATACCAGATTTCATAAGGTGTCTTCAAAGTACCTTTCTTCAATTGAACTCGGTTCAAGGTGTAAACGGTTGTGCTTATTGCTTCTCTCCAAAATATTTGTGGAACCTTCTTCTCAATCATTAGTGTTCTAGCACAATCCACAATAGATCTATTTCTTCTTTTAGCTATTCCATTCTGCTGTGGAGTTCTTGGTGAAGAGACTTGTCTTTTAATACCATGATCATTACAAAATAGGTTGAACTCATCAGATGTGAACTCTCCTCCTCTATCTGATCTAAGACATTTCAATTGTCTTCCTATTTCATTTTCAACTCTAGCCTTGTACCACTTAAACATTTGAAAAGCTTCTGATTTTTCTTTTAAAAACATTACTGACATCATCCTTGAATAGTCATCCACAAATAATATGAAATACTTATCACCATAATAACTTTGAACTTTCATAGGACCACAAAGATCAGTGTGCACAAGATCTAAAATTCCCTTAGAAGTGTAGGACTTACTTGTAAAGCTTGATCTTGTCATTTTACCCATCTGGCATCCTCGGCACATAGCATTCTCAGGTTTTTCAAGACTCGGTAGACCTCTTACTCTGTGCTTCTTCTTATCTTGATCAGATTATCAAAATTAACATGACAAAACCTTTTATGCCATAACCAGGTATTATCAATCTTTGCATGCAAACACTTATTGTGAGTTGAGTCAAGGTGAAATGTATTACCTTTTATTTGTGTCCCGGTAGCAGCTAACTTTCCATTCTTGTCATGAACTTTGACAATTCCTTTCTGAAATTCTATTCGGTAACCTATGTTGTTTAGCTATGCTACACTCAACAAATTATATTTCAAACCTTCAACCCAATAAACATCATTGCATCTTGCTTTATCAAGAAGTGTTATGGATCCTTTACCTCTTACCGGACATGGTGCATCATTACCAAATCTAACATAGCCTCCATCATAATCTTCTAACATAAAAAACTTGTGTTGATCTCCTGTCATATGATGTGAGCATCCACTATCTATAATCCAAGAATCATTAGTGTTTATGTGAGATATTAGGGCTTTTTCTTCATACCTTTCTTTATCGGATCCATCCTTGATAGCCACATAAACAACTTCCTCTGTATCAGTCTCATCTGATTTATCATCTTCAGATTCCTCATCAACAATTAAGCATGTCTTTCTGTCTCTTCTTCTGAAGTCTCGATGTCCTCTGTAATGATTATCTTTCTGACTGTCATCTCGGTAATCTCTCTTTTCAGTAAAATCTTTGTTAGGAAAGTTAGAAGCCATATGTCCAATCTTATCACAATTGAAACATTTCAAAGGTAGTTTTCCTTTATACTTACCTTTGCCTCTCGGTAACCTTTTGGCCAATAGTGCTTCAAACTCTTCTTGCTTTCTGATTTCTTCATACAGTTTGTGTACCTCCTCCATGTTCTTCTGAAATCTTTCACTTGCTCCACTGTGATCTCCTTCAGAGTACTTATACTTTCTTTCATTGTAATCATTAGATTCATTTAGATAAAAAGAACTAAATGCAGATTCAACTTTATTTACCGATGACCCACTGTTATCAAAATTACTTAACTCAAATGCATGTAGCTTACCAATAGTAGCATCTAAGGAAACTAGCATATTAGGTACAAACCTCAATTCATTGATTGCAGAGACTCGGAATGCATAGGCAGGTAGAAGGGTTCTTAACAACTTACTTGTCACATCCTTTTCTTCAATAGTTCCTCTTGCTCCTTTGATTTGATTTACAATCTCCTTTAGTCTTGTACTCTACTGGGTTATGTTTTCACCTTCATTCATCCTCATAGATTCAAGTTGTCCTCTTAAACTATCAACTTTTGCTCTTTGAACATGTTCATCTCCTCCATATACAGATATGAGCTTAGTCCACATTGCCTTTGCATCATTGCAGCCTTCTAGATCATTAAACTCAGAATTAGTCAATGCAGATGTTATTTCAATCATTGCTTGAATATGTTCTTGCTTCGCTTTTATCTCTTCCATAGTTAATGGATAGGTGCTCGGTGCAACAAAATCATTCTCTGGATAGTATATAGCATATTCTCCAACTCCTGATAGATGTAGCTTCATCCTTTTCTGCCATGTAGAGAAACTTGACTTATTCAGCTTAGGTGCATCCCTCTTATACATCTTTGGATCTTTAACTCAAGTGCCTTTAAACTTTCCTTTCGGAGTCCAAAGCTCTGATACCAATTGATAGTTCTGATACTTAATATAAGTACAGATCCAATAACCAACAAGATGAGAGGGGGGGGGGGGTGAATCATACAAACTTAATCATCCATAAAAACATCAGATTCAACCTCGGTAACATATATATTAGTCATATAACCAAAAACTGTCAAACATGCAAACTCAAAAGCATATGAACAATATAAACCTCATAACACCAGATTTAATGTGGAAACCCAAATAGGGAAAAACCACTGTGGGATTTCAAACCCACTAAGAAATATACTCTTCTAGAGTATGCTCAGTTAAAAGAAAATCATGTTAAAGATTACAAACACATTGCTAGATGTGACTGTAGGTCTCGGGGACAACTAAGAGGGGGGGGTGAATTAGTTGTCTAATAAATTCAAACCAAAATCTTATTAACCAACTTATTGCTTAATACCAGTAAGACAGTTAATTGTGCCGGTAAACAATGTTAACAGGAAATGCTATACCGGTAAGAATTAATCCATGAAACATAAGCACAAAGTCAACCACAACACATGACACAAATATTTGTACGTGGAAACCCTGTAAGGGGAAAAACCACGGTGGGAAACCTTACCCACAATCAAATGATACTACTGCAGATAGTAAGTGTACAAGAGGGGTCTGCACATGCAGAAAGGCCAACAACCTAGAGCTCGCTGCTCAAACACAAATGGTTGTCACACTGACTACAGTTGGATGGTTAAATCCAATGAGAATGTACTGCACAAAATAGCATCTTCATATGCTGGATTCAGTACTGGTGTAATGTTGATATGCTTTTACAAAAACCTAGCTTCACCTTCAAATTATGTCTTCGTGTATATCTCTCCTTAATCTTGCATATACCTTCTTATAATTCTTTTTCACATTCCACACTTGATCTTACAAATAAGATCTTACATTTATACCATACCCTAAGACCAATTTTAGTAGGTTGGCTCTACAAGATATTACAATAAAACATTTTACAAATAATACAATATCTGATGCAATAATCGATTGAACATGTCAGCTTAATGCATTTACAACAATAATAAATCATCTCCACAGCGTGTCATGCTGATCTGGAAAAGATAAACCTGCCGGTGTAACCCTAGATAACCTGAACCTATTTGCCGGTAAAGGCAAATATGCAAATAAGAATATACTAATGATATTACTTCAAGGAAAAGTGTCCACATGATGTCTTCGACATTACCAAGTGTCTTCAATGTCATTGCATGTACCGGTGTACATTATATCCTGCCGGTTAACCATATACCGGTGATTGTTGAACAGTTTACTGATTGCTAGTGAATGTTGCTGGATCTCCGAAGTAGGTGTATTTAGCAGGTGTTGACATCAATGACAAAACCATACCAAAATACCAACAATCTCCCCCTTTGGCATTGATGGCAACACAAGATGGAAAAACCATCAAAGTGCCAAAATAGAAATGCCAAGTACAAAAACCAATTCTCCCCCTGGGAGTAATATGTGTTTACTCAAAGATTTATTTTCAATATCAATCTCTCATACCAATCTCTCCTAAAAAAGATAATGCATTTTTCCATATATCTCTCCCCAATGTTTTTCCATATATCTCTCCCCCTTTGACATCAAATGCCAAAGTCACAAAAAGGTCAAGTTCATACAAAATACCAATCAATTCAATATACCAACTACTCCCCCTGAGAATTAGCTTTCTCATCAAATACCGAAATAAAAGATTTGTCCATTTAATTCTGCCAGTTGATGACAATCATCAACTGTCTAAGTCTCTACCGGTGGAGGTAAGACTCCGAGCTGATCTCTGAGATACTCAAAAGTCTCCTTAGGCAAAGGTTTTGTAAAAATATCTGCAAGTTGTTCTTTAGTATTCACATAAACCAGTTTTATTTCCTTTTCTTCAACTTTTTCCCTTAGAAAATTCAGTTTGATAGAAACATGTTTTGTTTTAGAATGTAATACTGGATTCTTAGATATATCAATTGCTGCAGTGTTATCACAATATATAGTAATAGGTTCCTTGCATTTTACCTTTATGTCTTTCAACATTTGCTTAAGCCAAAGTACCTGTGTATAGTTTGTTGCTGCTGCAACATATTCTGATTCTGCTGTTGATAAAGATGTACAACTCTGTTTCTTACTTAACCAAGAAACTAATCTCTTTCCAAGAAAGAATGCTCCTCCAGTGGTGCTCTTTCTATCATCCACATCTCCTACCCAATTTGTATCTGTGTATACATATAGATCAAAATTTTCATCTTTAGGATACCATAATCCAAGATTTGCTGTGCCTTGTAAGTACCAGAAAATCCTTTTTACTGCCGATTCATGATTTTCCTTGGGATTACTCTGAAATATAGAAACTATACATACTGCATTCATAATATCAGGTCTGGTTTGTGTCAAATACAATAAACCTCCTATCATAGATTTGTATCTAGTTGGATTAACAGGTGTAGATTCATCCCTTTGAGATAATTTGTCATTTGTAGTCATAGGTGTGCTTACCGGTTTAGAGTTCTCCATCCCAAATTTCTTGAGTAGTTCTTTCAAGTACTTAGATTGACTCAAAAACATGCCTTTATCAGTCTGTAAAATCTGCAATCCTAAAAAGAATTTTATTTTTCCAATCATAGACATTTCAAATTCATGTTGCATTTTAAGAGAAAATTCTTTGCATAATCCATCTTCTCCTCCAGAGATTATATCATCAGCAAATACTTCCATAATCAAAATGTCATCATTAGTTACTTTGTAATATAAATTGGTATCAACATTTCCTTTAGTAAAACCAATTTTTAAGAGATACTTATCCAATCTTGCATACCAGGCTCTTGGAGCTTGTTTTAGTCCATACAGAGCTTTTCTTAATCTGCAAACCATATCATTGTTATCTGTTAAAGAAAATCCATCAGGTTGTTCAATATAAACTTCTTCTTCAAGATCTCCATTCAAAAATGCACATTTAATATCCATTTGATAAACTTTCTAATCCTTGTGAGCTGCAATGGCTAAGAATAATCTAACTGCTTCAATTCTGGCTACCGGTGCAAAGGTTTCATTGTAATCAACTCCTTCCTTCTGAGAATATCCCTTACACACTAGTCTTGCTTTATTCCTGACAACCTTACCATCTTCATTGAGTTTGTTTATAAATACCCATTTGGTTCCAATTACATTTTTATTTTCAGGCCGGGGAACTAATGTCCAAGTATTATTTTTCTCAATTTATCCTAATTCTTCTTCCATAGCTTTAATCCAAAATTTATCTTCACATGCCTCATTGATAGATAATGGTTCAATTTGAGAAATAAGACATACCTCTTCATTTGCCAATCTTCCTCTTGTCATGACTCCTTTAAATTTGCTTCCAATTATCTGATCTTCAGAATGATTCAGTCTTACATACCGGGGTGTCTTAGTCTGTTGTTGTTCTTCAATTACTGTGGTATCCTCTGATGATACTGGAGTAACTGGGTCATCATTCTGTACCGGTGGATTTACTGTTGGTTCATTTGTCATAGTTTCTATTTCCGGTTCAGTATCTATATACCTTGAGGTTCCTTTGAATTGTTCATCAATCTTTACATTTGTACTCTCAACAATTTTCTGTAATCTTTTATTAAAACATCTATAAGCTTTACTCTTAGATGAATAACCAAGAAATATTCCTTCATCACTTCTAGGATCAAACTTGCCAATATACTCATCTCTTCTAATATAACATTTACTTCC
>NW_026730735.1:0-6000 GCF_030272615.1 Cryptomeria japonica | reverse complement strand
TTGGAATCCGTCCCTTCCGGGGTGGATCAAAATTAATATCGACGGGGTGGCCAAAGGAAATCCTGGGATGACTGGCTATGGGGGAGTGGCGAGGAACCATTTGGCTTCTCTAGTCTCTACGGTGGTGCTCCCTTTTGGGCACCACAACTAACGATTTTGTGGAGGCCAATGCCTCCTACATAGGACTACGCATGGCGAGCAAGGAGGGGTTCAAACGGGTCTGGCTGGAAAGTGACTCGCTTAACATTGTCAAATGCATTGAGGGATGTACGGTGCCTAGGTGGACTATTTCAAACTTAATCAAGGATTGCCTTGAAATGATAGCCGACCTGTAGTATTTCAAGATATCGCATGTTTTTCGAGAAGGAGAAAACCTGCAGATCATTTGGCCAACTTGGAGGTGGGTAACGTGGTGGTTAGATGGTGGAGAGGAGAGGAAAATTTCCTGAAAACTCTGTGCGACCTTGCAAGAAATGATGTCAAGATCTTTGGCCTTTCCAATGAAGTTAATAATGAAAGATTATGATGGAATGGGAACCGTTCGGGTGGTAGTTCGAATTATTACCACTTTGAGAAGTTTTAGAACTTTCAGTTTTCCCTATTTTTGGTTTGCTTTCCTCCTAGTTTTTTTGGAGCCTTGTTGTCTAATTTGCTGAAGCTACAGAATGGGAGGTGAAAAGAATAGATTTGAACCCACAACCTATGATAAGTGGTAGAAGAATAAGGAGGCTCGAGAGGAAATTTCTGATAGTGGGATGGTGCCCTTTTTGGAGAGACTGCATGGTCATTCTGCCATTGTTACAGAAAGCTTTGTTAAAGGTTGGAAGAAGGGTGTGTTGTCTGTCTTTGGTGCGGAGTTTCAAGCCAATGAAAACCTGGCTGCCACTGTTACTAGTCTGGATATGAAAGGCATAAAATTCTATAGAGACAAGAAGTTGGGTGAGGAGGCTATTGATTCCTTTTATGATAAGGAAAAGGAAAGACAAAGGGTTACGAAAATGGCAGACGGTGGCTATAATAGGAAAGAGTTGATTTCCCTCTAGGCTAATATGACATAATTTATCATGAGGTACATCACCTTGGATGGTAGATATGCTAGCATTTTATCACATCATTTTAATATCTTAAATCATTTTAGGCATCGTAGATTTATTTCCATACCTTTTTATTTGGTTTCATCCTTGGAGAATAGTTTAGTTAAACATTTTGAAAACAAGGATAACCCTGTGATTCATGAAGGCCTTATCTTGTTGATTATGGAATACACCCAAGATCATGAAGTGAAACCCTCCCTCAAGGATAGAACCCACATTTCCTCCTCTAACCCTGATGTGCAGTTGGTCTCTGACACGAAGATGGATGAGGATGATAGTGGTACTGCCATGGATTGGCGTGATATCAAGGATACGAAGGACCCTGAGTATAGACCAAACAAAGAAGGGGAGCAGAAAGTAAGTTCAAATCTGGCAGCAGGAAAATGCAAGACCTGGAACCACCCACCAAAAAGATAACAATATTAACCAAATATAGTGAATCCAAGGTCCTAGACAACGAGATTAGGTTGGACATCCCTATCAATGTGGATGATGAAAAATAGGGGTTTGTGAATAAGGAAAATAAAAGTGATAAAAAGGAGGAGAGGGTGCTAGGAAATCTGCTTTTGGAGACTACTAGAAGTTGGGAGAACTAATGAAGGTGGGTGGATAAGGATATTGGATCCCTAAAAGATGGGATTAAAGGAATTGTTGAGACTTTCACAGAATTCTGTGGGCCCAGTAAAACTGAGAAGATCATGAGTATGATCTAGAAAATTTATCAGGATGTGGAAACTATGAAGGTTGACCATGAGCACAAAATTGAGAAGCTGGAAGAGGGTGTGAGTGAGATCAAGGAAAACCTGAACAATCTGGTGGAAATCAGTAGTCAGGTGATGAACAATAGTGCTGATGGTTTGAAAAAAATTAATTTCATGATGACTGATTATAGAACCAGGACCATCGCCAGTGACCCTCCCTTGGGGCAAAAGCAGAAAAAAGAATGCCTTAGAGGGTGGATAGAGTGTTGTTGGTGGGAAGACTCTCTCAGGTCCTTGCACTAGAACAAGGAGCCGAAGCCAGGACTCCGGAACCTCCAGATTCATCATGGAGGATTTGGAAAAAATTAATAAGAGGATTATTCAAAAAAAAACTGAATTGATGCACTCTCTTAGTCGATTGCTTTTCCCTATTTTTTGGTTCAGCTATTTTGGTTTTTTGGCTTTCGATCTGTGTGGGGTTTGCCCCCTGTTTGTCTTAGTTTTACTGTCTAATTGGCTGCTGGCCTTGGTGTTTAATACTCTGGGTTTCAGGTCCCTATAAAACCAGTTTATCTTCATCAAAAACAATTGTAGCTACAACTATGCATCCTAAATGGAAACCTTAAAACTATTATAATATTATATACTATATACATAGTTTTGAAGCATAAGTTTGTTACATGTTATTCAAGTAAATCTTAAACACAAGTTCAATGTAAGGAGAACTTCCTTTTCCATACTACTCATCAGCATGATTTTCTCATAGGAAAGTGTAATTTAGAAAACCAAATTTTCATAAGTTGTACGCAGATCATTTAGTGTTTCTTCCATCAATTGAACTTCACAGGCCTACACATTGTGTAATCCAAACAAGTTTTTTTTTTCTTGTTTTATTAGGTCAAGGCAAATAAGTGAAACATTACTCATAAAATATTGAATTCTTAATTTATTTATTCAATTGATTGATGGGGATGAGTCACTTGATAGTGTAGTGTTGTAGATTGTACACCTTTTTTATCGCTCACATTAGACCCACTTTGGTGGTTATATCTAGTTAATAGCCAATTGTGCTTAGTTTAGGGACCTTTTCCAAAAACTAGGTGGAATCCCCTTCTCACGACCTCTCTTCTAGCCTACATTTTTTTCTAAAAGGGTGTCTAGAGCCCCTTTCCTTTGACTATAGCACCTAATGGACCTGTCCAAGCATTTTGGCCCCAAATTTTGAATTACAACGGTCAACTTCATAAGTAGCGATAAAGAAATCCTTGATATCGTCCTTCCCTAAAAGTAACCAGGACAACTTTATTTTTCTATAAAATGGATAGAGTAATCATGACAAATTTATAGCCATATTAATAAATATGATAGACATAAGCGTAATCTAGAAAAAAATTCATTACTTACAAGAATGCTTAAATGCATATGTAACATAAAATATTTTCTTACAATTAATGATTATCTAAGGCAATTGGAAAAATTTAAGTTGCAATGGTAAAGACGATGTAAATATAGAAAGACATACATGTACCTGACAATTATTTTGGAATTATATGCTGGAATTTTTTGGTTGAGATAAAGTTGATCTCATGGTTAAAGAAAAAGTGCCAAAGATAGTGAAAATAATATCACAATAAAATAGGAGACTTGGTTAAAGGTAGCTTTAAACTATTAAGGTAGGAAACTTCAACATTTTTCATAAATTAAATGAACTCTTCAATCACAATAATTGACATTCAGTTATTGAATAAGCTTGAGAATTAGAATAAATGATGGGTTTATAATTCAAATCATCCATATTATAAAAGAAACTCAAATTTTTATTTTTACTACACACCAAAATAGGATTAAACTGATAACTTTAAAGTGAAAGGGTGTAAAGTATAGATCATTAAACTTGTATTATGATTGAAAAAATTAATTACAATATTTGTTTGAATTTAGTTAGAATAAATAATGGGTGTGTTATTTAAATCATCCATATTATAGAAACAACTAAAATGTCTCATTCTATTGCATACAACATAGGGTATAAGCGAGAAATTTAATGTGAAAGGGTTTAAAGTATAGATTGAGAAACTTGTATTATGACTAAAAAAAAGTTATATAAAGTTAACTTATAACATCTCTTGATGAAACATAAGATAAAACAATGTAAGACTTTGATGAAATAAGTTAAACAACTTCCAACAATTTATTTATGTGAAAGGGGTCATACAAGTTCAGTTCCTGGTAAACCACATAGGGAACTACAATAATACCATACTACGTATGATTCATATGGTTTTGAAATGCACAACGGATAATAGGAGCATTGCCCTCTCAATAATAATCATCACAATACATTTCCCGTAGGAAACTACCAAATCCAAATAATTCCATGCATGTTACATGAAACTTAATTACAATTTATTCCATTTCCCTGAATTCAAACTCTTTGATATCACATGTACAAGATCTTGTTACTTCTACTTGTTCAACAGTCTGATTACAACTAAGCGAAAGAGAATGTGCAAAATTTTGGATGTCTATTTCATTAAACCCACTCCATTTCACAAACACATTTGTGCCAATCGATGGTAATGAAGCATTGACTTCTAAATCACTACTTGAAATCAATTCTTTGAATTTCTTGTTGAGGATTTGTAATGACCTAAAAAAACTAATAAAAATGTTAATTATGGAGGAGAAAATTGTTGAGATTTTTTACAATCTTTGATTATTGATAAGGACAAATATTTTTGTGCACTAATTATTCTTTTTCCTAATTATCATAACATTTTTTTGTTTTCTAATATGAATTATAAATAGTAAGTATGAATTTAATCTTTTAACAATGAATCAAATAATTAATTTCATATTTTAATATTGAATAAATAATCTACATGGTCACATCTAGAAGTAAAATATTTAAATCGAATCACATATTTAGGTGTAAACAAAAGGTATTTAAGAAATACAATAATGTCCAGATTAAATAAATCAAATATTGGAAATAGGAATTAGTTTACAAATTTATTAGAAGTTAGGATAATGTAAGGTGCAGTAGATATTACAAATAGAAACACATAAATAAATTGGAATAAATACAAATTACTATCGAGAGTCATTTAAATAAATAAAAAGGAAGTGCTTTAGTTTGAATAAACAAACAATATAAAAAAATTCAAGTTAAGAAACATCATATATATTTCCCATTTGTAAAATAAATGAAAGATTGACAGACAACTCCATGTTAAGTATTGAATATTAAACCTACAAAATGATTTTTTTAAATATAGTTGGTTTAAAAAAATAAACATGTTTTAAAATACACAATCATATATACATTAATCATTGTACATTAGAGATAAAATTTCAAAAATAATTGGTTTGAAAATCTATACATGTTTTAAAAGACATAATAATAAGCAACCCCATTTGAAAAAGTTTAATACATAAAATTGATTATTGGAGAATAGATACCTAATACTTTAGCTTTCTACAAAATAATTACAATTTAGAAATCAAATCAAATTTACACTTCACAAATGGTAAGCATATCAAAATGGGACTAAGAATGATATAATATAAATATCAACAAGTTTCTCTTACTAAACATGACTTAGTATTGAGAGAACACAATTGAAATACATTTAATACCTTATGTGTTATAAATTCAACTAAGGTAATAAATTTACTTTTCCACAAACATTGTCAATTTTCTATAGCACGTAATGTTTTTTCTTACATATTTTGCTATTTACAATATTGAAGCAAGAAATGAGATTAAATTGCAAATCACCATCTTAAACAATTACTAAGCAGTAATAATACTACATGGGTATCTGGCCTCAAAACTAAAAGAGTTCATAAATATTTCCACAAGAAGATTGAAATTTTCATAACAAGAAATCATTAACAAAGCAAGAAAAAATAGAAATGTCACAAATCTTGTATGAAAAATATTTTTAAGTGCCTAGGGATCAAGATTCAGTGACATCACATAGCTAGTATGGAAAAAAAAAATCATATCATCCTACCTGCACAGAATTCAACAAAAGAGAAATTACAATGCAAGTCTTTATCTCCACTAGGATCAAATCTATGTATTGGGCTATAGCTTGAATATTAGATATCCTACTTCCCTAAGTATGAAAACATTGGAGCCATTTCCTAGCTATATAATGAGACAAATCATAATTATACTTAACTATGAGCGATAACTA
>NW_026730734.1:0-6000 GCF_030272615.1 Cryptomeria japonica | reverse complement strand
ACAAAGACCTTTAAAATGATACACAAGATCACATCAGTTTACCATGTGAGAAGTATGGCAAAGGGTTCAAGATTCTACAAAAATTTGGGTATGATGGCAAAAGTCCTCTTGGGTTAAGAAAGGAAGGCATCATTGAACCTTTACAACCTGAATTGACATTAAAAAAGGAACGTTCCAAAGGACTTGGTTTCATGACTTCCAAGGCTCATACTCAAAAGACAGAAGAAGCATTACAAATCAAAGCTTCCAAAATTCAACAAGAAAATCGCTATTCCACAGACTCCAATGAATGGGAATGGGGTTCAGACAAATCCTATAGTGACTATGAGGAACAAGTGAGCCAACAAAAGAAGAGGAATTTAATAGGAAATTCAAAGTTGGTCAAGAAACAACCCCAAAGGATCCCATATAGTCTTTGCCTCTAAGTCCTGGGTTGAAATCACATAGAATGAGAACACCTGTCTCGGAATGTGCTACTAGTGATGATAATTTGGATTCGTTCACGATCGAGACTGATGAGGAGAGTGCCAATGATGACCTTGATAACTACCTCGACATACCTAAATATAACTGCATCTTCACTCTTAACCCCGCTAACTTTGAAGACATCAAAGGCCTTCCCCTTGTTCACCACCAACTTATTGACTGGGATCATGAAGGACCTGCACAGTTTGACACATTCCAAAATGATGAAGCCCTTATTGACTATCTTGGCATATGAGATGATCTTCGCCTTGGCGACCATAAAGCGGGATACACTATAGAACTCAATAGCGTGGCATATTTTGGTGAGGGTGTCAGACCTTCGAGTCGCAAAAATATAAAAATAAAAACAAACCAAGGGTCTTATGGCAAAAACCACATTGTGGCGCTGTCTGACCCCAAAAAAGTAAAAATAAAGGATGTATTTGAGGGCGAAAACCTCTCTAAGGCACCCGAAGATGGAAGGCTTGACATTCTCCTAGCATCATATGAAGAAAAGTCATCCATGTTGGTAGAGGAGACTATCAAAAAAAAACATTGGTACAGAAGAAGTTCCACACAACATATTCTTGGCTCAATCTTTGATAGAGTCAGAAAGGTCAAAGTTCATCAGAGTCTTCATGGAACGACAAATCAATTTTACATGGTCATACGTTGATATGCCTGGATTGGATCCGGATTTGGTAATGCACCATTTGATAGTTAAACTGGGGGCAAAACCAGTGAAACAAAAATTAAGAAAGATGCATCCACAAGTGGCATTATTAGTCAAAGCGGAGCTTGAGAAATTATTGGATGTCGGATTCATACGCCCAATTGACTATCCTGAATGGATCTCCAACTTAGTGCCCGTCAGTAAACTAGATCGTAGCATCAGAATATGTACAGATTTCAGAGACATCAACAAAGCTTGTCCTAAGGATGATTTTCCATTACCAAATATTGACTTGATTGTCGATCTCACAGCAGGTCATGCGATGTTATCCTTGATGGATGGATTCTCTGGTTACAATCAAATAAAAATTGCATCCAAAGACCAGCATAAAACAACATTCACTTGTCCTTGGGGAACTTTCTGCTAGAATGTCATGCCCTTTGGGCTAAAAAATGTAGGCGCTACATATCAAAGAGCCATGACTACTATCTTTCATGATCTCATGCATGTAACTATGGAAGATTATGTTAATGACCTCTTGGGTGAATCAATAGACAAGGATACACATCTGGACATACTTTCAGTGGTCTTTGATTAGTTGGAAAAATATAAAGTAAGATTAAACCCCAAGAAATGTGTCTTTGCAGTAACCTCCGGGAAGCTCCTAGGATTCATTATCTCAAAGAGAGGAATCAAAGCAGATCTAGCAAAAGTCAAGGCCATCCTAGAGATGCAACCTCCAAGAAATATCAGTCAACTTTGATCTTTGCAAGGGAGACTCTAGTCCATACGAAGATTCATAGCACAACTCGTAGATAATTGTAATCCTTTTCAGCACTTGCTACATAAAAGTATCAAATTCAAATGGGATGATAATTGTCAACAAGCTTTCTAGGCACTCAAACATTCCAGATCAGCCTCTACTACTATACATATCAACTACTTCAACAGCACTAGAGGCACTCTTAGCACAACAGGTTACTCAAGGCAAAGAAAAGGCAGTCTATTACATCAGTCGCACATTAGTGGGATATGAGCTGAATTATACACCAATTGAGTGTGCATGTCTCACTGTGGTCTTTGCTTCACAGAAATTATGACATTACATGCTAACTCATAAAACTAAGTTGGTTGCAAGGATCGATCCGTTCAAATACCTTCTCAATAAAGCAACACTTACTGGGCGACTAGCCAAAAGGGTGATGCTCTTGAGTGAATTCGACACTAAGTATGTGGATAGAAAAGCAATAAAAGGACAAGCTATCACAGATCAGTTAGTGGATGCTCCCATGATACATGATGTTCCTCTAACTTCAGAATTTCCAGATGAATCCATTTTAACAGTGTCGCACGTGAAGCCTTGGCAACTATACTTTGATGGCTCATACACATAGCATGGGGTAGGAGCTAGCATCCTCTTCATAAGTCCTCAGGGGGATTCCATACCAAAATGATACCGCTTATCATTTCCATGCACTAATAACATAGTGGAATATGAGGCATTAACAACAAGATTACGGATTGCAGTTCAATGGAAAATCCAGGAACTTCAGGTTTTTGGGGACTCTCAACTTGTAATTCGTCAAACAACAAATAACTACCAAACAAAGGATGAGAAATTAATGCCTTACAAAAGAATGGTAGATGACCTAAAACAACATTTCACAAAGATATACTTTGAGCAGATACCACGAGAACAGAATCGAGCCGTAGATGCCATGGTTACAATTGCTTCATTAATCGATCTACCACCAAATGAGACCCGCTATGAGTTCTTGGTGGATAACCTTTTGGTTCCCTCATATGAAATCACTCCTACTGAGGTGATATGTGTTGTTGGTCCTGATTCCCAGTTGTATGGTCACATTTTCACATACCTTCATGACAATACCCTACCTCCTGACCTATCCGATAATCAACGCCGCACTTTCATTTGCCAATCTTCTCGATACGTCATTTTAGCCAATATCCTATACCGTCGAGGTCTAGATGGAACTCTTCTTAGATGTTTAGAAAGTGATGAAGCTCAGATTGCATTACATGAAGTACATGAAGGGATATGTGGTCCACATTCTAGTGGTCCTACCTTAGCCAAAAAACTCATCAGGACTGGATACTACTGGCCCAATATGGAAAATGATTCATATCAGTTTGTCAAGAAATGTAAGTAGTGCCAACTTCACGGAGACCTCATCCACGCGCCAGCGTAGGAACTTCAACCAATTGCGACTCCTTGGCCCTTTTGTCAATGGGGATTTGATCTCATAGGCAAGATTCACCCTCCTTCTTCTAATGGTCATAAATTCATTATCGCTGCCACAGAGTATTTCACAAAATGGATCGAAGTCGTTCCTCTCACACAAGTCAGTAGAAAACAAATTGCTACCTTCATTCTCAACTATATCATTTGTCGATACGGTATTCCTGTTTCCATTATCACCGATAACGAGCGTCCCTTCAAAAATCAAGATGTTCGTGAACTCTGTGATCACTTCCATATTACTCATCATTTCTCCACACCATATTACCCCCAAGGTAATGGTCAAGTTGAGGAATCTAATAAAACAATCCTCAAAATCTTAAAAAAGACAGTTGACGACGCTGGCCGTAATTGGCATATACAACTTAATCTCGCACTTTGGGCCTACCACACAAGCGTTCGCACACCTATAGGAGCTACACCCTATTCACTTGTCCACGGCGCTGAAGTTATCTTTCCTTTTGAGGTCAAGTTACCCTCTTTACGAGTCTCTTTGCAAAACAATATCAGTGATGAAGATTACAGGGTCTCTCGCTTACAAAAACTTGAACTATTAGATGAACGAAGACAAACTGCTTTTAATCATCTCAAGGCTTATCAACAATGAATGAATCGCAGCTACAATCATAAAGTCAAGCCTCGCACATTTGAGGTAGGGGACCTAGTTCTCAAAGAAAATCCTAAGAATCAACAAGATAGAAAGAAGAAGGGCAAATTCGAATCAAACTGGCTTGGTCATTACATCATTACAGCAGCATATGGATCTGTTGCATATCAACTCTCAACCATAGAGGGTGAACCTTTAGAGGATCCTATCAACAACATGCACCTTCGTAGGTTCTACACATAGCTCTTCATAGTATCCCAATTCAAAAATACAAAAAAAAATAAAATAAAATTCAAGACTACAAAAAAAAATCATAAAACATAAAAAATCGTTACTTGGTGAAAACCTGGCAAACAGGCGCCTTGTGACACAAAAAAAATTTGAAAAATCAAAAAAAAAAAAGTAAAGAGAAATAATTTCGTCCAACAGTGAAAATCACTTTGGTGGTGCCCTAGGCAAGTACCATGGTGAAAATCGGGTCACCAGCGCCATGCGTAGAGACATTGCTCCTCCCTCCTTCAGGATTACATTTCATCCTTTCACTATGCACACACTCATGACCTATTCATTCATAATAAACTTACCCATTTTCATCATGGCTTGTTATTGATCTACCTAAGATTGGCTAGCCATTCATAATAATCCCTCCTTTTCATATTTTTCCATCTATAATAAATCAGCTCCTATCTATGGCTAAGGCAAATCCTACGTCTAGTAATGGGTGTGGAACTGAGAACATCACATGTTTTGAGGAGTACAGTTTCTTCCACTTTTCTTCAGTCTATTTATGCCAATCCATAATAAAGCATCATCTGCATCGCCAGTCCGCAATAAAGTTTCATCTTCTCCACAATAAAGTATCAGTTTCATGGATTCAACCAGTTTCAGATGAGACACAGCAGCAACAATGGGCTTCAACAAATCAAATCTTTCAACAAACTCAGACAACATATGGTTCAGTGCTATCTATCATTTTTCTGAAAGTGAACATTGTGACCACAATCAAATAAGACTTATACAAGTGACAAGGGACACTAAACTTGAGGACTACAGTGGATGTTGGTGTTGAGTCTTTGTTTTCTTTTGATTTTAATCTTTTTGGTGACATGTCTTTTAGCTTTTCTGGGATGTCTCTGACTAGAGATTCTATTTCCAGGATGTCTTTGACTAGAAAGGCGAGGATGGGGTATCGTCACCTATTTTCTTTGCTGTCTATGGATTGTCTCTTAGTAATGCTATGACTTGTCCAAGGATATGAGGACACTGTAAGTCTAGTGTGAACTAGGGTATTCCTTGTTTGTAACTGTCTTATCTCCATGCAAATGGGTACAATGACTTTCTGGGTCGAACATATGCCTCGATTGTCATAACCTATTTTGCCATAATAAAGCTCAATGATGATAACGCACAAGAAGCTCTTTCATATCTTCTATCTTCCATCCCCATTTCTTGATTGACTTCCTTCGTCCTTCCTGAGTCCATGTAGCCTGCTATCACATGACTGAGTATAATGACATGCCAAAAATATTTACATTTCATGTAGTTTACACCTGCATTATCACATGTTAGCATTTCATACATACATATAGATATCACAATTGCATCACATCCTACACACAACACATGTTAGCACATTTTACATTTTCATCATGTAAATGATCATTTGCATTATCATATTTATCTGCATTCCATACATTCACAATTGTATTTGCATAAACATATAAAACATAAAAGAACAAAAATATTGCAGTTCATTATGTACATATTTGCATCCATATCATAATCCATCACATAGAAACATACATCATAGAAACATATAGAAGCATCACATAGGTACACATGCATATAGCTGCCACAAAGATGAATCATCTCATATATATAATTATAAAGTGTCATAATACAATGATGTCAAAATCATATGGCTACAATCACCCGCAGGTGTCTACATCATAATACAAAATGGTACAAAAACTGATACATAGGGAGCCCTCTAAG
>NW_026730733.1:0-6000 GCF_030272615.1 Cryptomeria japonica | reverse complement strand
CAACTTACAAAAGAGGGAAAAACACATCATAATCAGTCAATTCACTTAGTATTGAATCCTTATTTGATTGTCTCTGAATCTAGTGGATTCCTCCCCTCTTTTGAATGTAAAGGCATTCTCCCCCAAAGCAAAAATTAATTTGGTGATTTCTCCTTCTATGTTGCAAATTGCCAAATCAAAATTTCCCCTTTATATTTTGGTGAAATCGACTCCTTACACCATTAATTTTGATTTTTGTTTTTAGATTTGAGTGCATAGAATTAAAAATTCAATTTTTCATTTACAAGTTTGATTTTCTTGCAAATTTTACAAAATTAGAGGTTAATTTAATTAAAACCCTAATTTTAAATTTCAAAATTGAGCTTGTGAATTGTTTAATTTGGATTAATTATTTTAGGTCAGAGTACTTTTTGTTGTTATATGGAGTCTAATTAGACTTGGAGGTTAAATTTTCCCTTCTATCGACATGATTTCCCCCCATATTTTTCAACGAGGGTTTGGGGGCAGCGCCCCCAAGATGGGGTCTAGGGGTAACTCCCCTAGCGCGATATAGGGCGGTGTCGAGGGGTAGTGCCCCATGAGGCCAAAAAGACTTTTATTATTTTATAAAGGTGTCGTGTTATTTTTCTATTGGCTGACATGTTGTAACCCTAATTTTGTAGCCGACATAATTCTTGATAAAAAGGCTAAGGGTTAGGGTTTTTTCTATAGAGAATTTTGCAGCATTTTGCATCGGTATTGAGTTGCAAGGGATTGCTGGTTGTAATCGGTTTGATTTACTGGATAATAATATTGGACTCTCTTTTTGGTGGACGTAGCCCAAGTTAAAGTGAACCACATTAAAATTGTCTCCTCTCTGTTATTATTTCTATGTTTTCCATTCCTGTGTTTAATATTTATCTGGATATAATCGATATTTTTTGAATGCAATTCGTAACATTTTTAAATTTCAAAATTCAAAATTTCATCTACAAGACAAATTTCATAATTAAGTGGTTAATCGCAAAAACCCTAATTTTGAAAATTTAAAAAATTGAGCTTGTGGGTAGTTTAAGTTTTGAATTTCCCTCTTCAAATTTGGTTGTTAATTTTAAATCCAATACAAAAGTACAATCTTGGATCAAATTTAAATTCTAAAATTAAGTGGTTAATTAAAAAGACCCTAATTTTTAAATTTAAATTAACCTTGTGCATTTCCAAATTTTGCATTGATTATTTCACTTTCCAAATTTCATTCCTAGATCTAATTTTAAATTTTAAAATTAGGAGGTTATTTTAACAAGGCCCTAATTTTAAATTTAATTTTCTTGCGGATAAATTTAAATTTAAATTTTAAAATTAAGAAGTTAGTTAACAAAGCCCTAATTTTAAATTTAAATTTATATTGGGTAAATTCAAATCTTCTTGTGGGTAATTTTAAATTTAAATTAAGAGGTTATTTTCAAAGCCCTAATTATAAATTTAAATTTCCTAGGAGGTTGCATAATTTATCAAAAATTGAAGTGTTTCTAAAATTTTGCATTATTCAATTATTTTGCAAATTCCAATTTCCAAATCTCAACTTTCAAATTCTCATTTCACATTTTTCAAAATTTAAATCTCAAAAAAAAAATCAATCAAATTTGAATCTCATCAATTTACATAAATTAAGTGGTTTTATTTATAAAATCCCAATTTATTTCAATTAATTTGCTTGGATTTAAATTTCAATATTCAACATGGCAATTAATGGATTTGACCTATTTGATATTTCACATACGAGTACATTGCTTTTTACATACATTTATTACAATCATGTGTTAGATAATGGCTTCTTTCACTTCATGTTACTTCTTTTCATTCATAGCACTTGGACATATTGCATTCTCCAGATTTCGAAGTTGATTCCTTTTGATAAAGTAGATCTCAAAGCTTTCATTTATAGTATATGTTGTTTTATGGTGATGTTTCTATCAAAATGAATTTTATATATAAATAACCTCAAGGTTTTTGTAGATCCCAATCCTAGAGATGATAATGGAAAATCTAACATTTGTACCTCTCCTAGGGTATCTAATGTGAATGAAGAAATAGCTAATGCTCCTATCAATTATCTCTCTAACGGAGAGCAAGAATTGAAGAGAAACATGGCCCCATCTTCTTCTCATAGACATACCCTTGCGCAAGGGGGCCAAGATCAAAATATTGGTATTTCCATGTCTCTAGATCCTCCTTATTTTCCTAGAGCTTATCTTAAACATCAAAACATTTGTAGAGAAGATGATGTCATGTATTTCATTCATGACCTCTCTCCCCATATAATATTAAGTAAAGATGAGGCCTTAAATGATGAGGACCTACCTTCCCAATCCACCAAAGAGGATATGCATGATGAAAGAAAGGAAAATCCTCCTCTACAAGATATTCCTTCTTCATATACTAATCCTTTGATTCCTTCCAATCATCCTTACACTACAAAATTCAAATAAATTTATTATAATGTTCCCCTACCTTATTAATTAAAATATTCATATAGGAGTGGCTTTAACATAATATCAAAACAAGGTTTTAGGGGAGAAGGACTTGGAAAATTTGAACAAGGAATTCGAGTCCCTATAAACCCTCCTACACAAATTATTATGGAAGGCCTAAGAAACAATAATAAATCTCCTATGGATGACCCCCTTAGGATTCAATACTTCAAAGATCATCTTGCAAGACAACAAACCATTTGTTCTCATAAAGTGCTTCTTCTTGAAAACCTCCTTTTTGTTCATTTCATCAAACTCACGATCACCATGCCAATGATTGTCCCAATTTTTAAAATTAAATAAAAGAACTTGTCGATAATGGTGAAGTTAAAATCATGGATGGCAATCTTTCTTCTAATAATAACTCTTGTCCTCAATCTCAAAAGAACAAGCCTACACCCATTAATGATTAAAAAAGATTAGAAACTAGAATCTTTTGGAAATTGAAGTATGACAAGAATGTTGTTTTTTGTTTTATGAAGTTTAGCAATAAATATAAAGAAGGAAATGGATATTGTCTTTTTCATTATGGTGGTTCTCATTCTCTTGGAAAGTGTAAAGAATTTAAGAAATTTGTTCAAGAGCAATACGATCGTGCTCGTAAATGTCTTTCAATAGATCTTGCTCTCTTTCTACGTGAAAAGGTAGTGCCTTAGCACTCCCTTCACCCTCATGTTGCTCCTCACCATATGACGTATTTAGTTAATCTTTTCACCATTTCCTTTATGGATTGCATTATTCATAAATTGATGTCCTTTCTTGTATGAAATTATCCTTCATGTGAGCACATGTTTATTCCTTGGTTAGGACCTATTCCTTGCTTGAAATTGTAGTCACTCAAAATTGGTCATCACTCTTACATTGCTAAACTAATTCTTAGCATGTCTTCTATGTCACATTTGATTTTCATCATATGTTGGCATTGTGTCATTCCTCTGGTTTCAATTCATTTCAAATCCAACCCTCATCAATCTCATTCAATCACATTTGGTCCTAAATCATTATAATTGGCATTTTTTAAATCATTTGAATTGGTATCATCTTGACAATTAGACTTAATTCCCTCTTTGTTGATAATTAATCAATCATTAATTATCAACCTCAATATCAATTAATATTATCAAGTCATTATCAATCAATATTATCAGTCTCTTATCAAAATCATTATCAATTTTGGGTCTTTTTCGATACTGTGTCCTATTTTGTTGTCAAATTCAGTCAATTGTCATTAAATTTTCATCAATTATTAGCCAATCAATAATCACTATTGGGACTTAATTCATCATTAGGGTTGGTATCTTAATTTATTCAAATCATTTCCCCTAGGTTAATTAATTAAATAATTAATTAATCCCCTTTCTTACTAACATGTCCCTTTTTTAATAAATAAATATATATTTATTTATTCACCATATTTTTGTCCATGTCACAATTAATATTTTTTTTAATATTAATTGGCTAATTTGATTTTATGAGCGAAATTAATTATTAATTATTAATTTCCACCTCACTCAAATGTCTTCACTTAAGTGATTCACTTTCTAAAAAGTGAATCACTTGTCTCCTCTCTCAAAGGCAAAGTTTCCATTTTCGACCAAGTGTCAAAAATGGAATTGTCCTTCTAACTCATCTTCCACTTGCCATCAAAATGGCAATTTCCCAAGAGACTCCCCTTTGCATGCGATGTCAATCATCAGATTGAATCGATCTCATCCATCAAATTCTTGTCTCATCTCTCTCCAAATTCTATAAATTGGATGAATTTCTTCAATCAAGAGGCCGAATCAATCACGCTTCTAGTACCCTTATGCTGTCGTCTCATCTTGTCAATCTTGCTTTCACATTATACTTATGCACTTGAAGGTGAGATCCACAAAACAAAGCTATTTGAAGGAGAAAGAAGGACAATGGAGAATCATGGAGGAGACATTCATGTTTGTGTTGGTTTGCATTTGAATTGAATGTTTTATTTCCATGTCTCTATTGAGTGTTGTTTAGGATTTATCATTGCAATTTAGTTTTTGTGATTGAGCTAGGCTAATTTGATATTGCTTTGATGATTTCCAGATTCCTAACCTACATTAATTGGTGAACCCGACGTGAAAAGACTTGGATCTAATATTTTTTTGAATGTTTTGAGAAGTTGCAGATTTTTTTTTGTGGAGAAATTGCAGATTTTTCTTCTAAAAAAAAATAGTCATAATCAATTGATCACGTAAAAAATTTCGTGCAGAATTAAAATAAATGATTTCCGGGTATATTAGATCACATTTTTAACTTTCCAGATCATTTTACGGTTTGTGATTTGGATAAATATTGAGGAAGTTATGACATTTTTAATTACGCTTCTGTAAATGGTCAAAATTTTCAAAAACAAAATCATGCAGCCTTCATCTAGATTAATTTAGCTTGGCAAATTAATCATGCATTCATGCAAATTTTATCTAGATTAATCTAGGGTGGTAAATTTGATAAATTTCACATAGATTAATATAAGAGGACAAAGAATCACAACTTTTATGTATTAATTTTGATGGTGATTCATTTCTCTTGATTCTCTAACATTGTTGGTAGCTTTGTGGCGAAACGCTTGACAAAGAATTATTTCACAAACTACTAATGAATTGTTTGCAGGTTCGCTAGTCAAAGACCAAACATATCAAACTTCTAACTTGGTGGTTTTGCAGGTTGCCTTGGACTACAACTAAACTTTGTGTTTGCAATTAATGTTTAGGCACCTAGTGATTTCTAAATAGGTTGGAATGAACATGTTTTTGCTTTGATTGTTGAGTGTGACATTGGAGTAGGAGAGTATGCTCTCATCCTTCTTAGGGTGATCAGAAATCCAGATCTTCAATACCATACTCATGTCTTTGATTGTGTGTCACCTTTAGAGGGCCTGCCTTCCCGACCATTTGCTTTTGCAAGCAAGTGATAATCGTGAGAAGGGAACGACCCAAAGTGAGTATGGCTAGAATACCTTGGCATTCTAACTCACTATAAACAAATACCTGATGGGCGAAAGCTTTGAAGGAAGTATTACGTGGGAATTGCAGTTACTTGGGAAGTGATGACCCTTGGACTCTTTCTCATATCAACATCTAAGTAGGGCCTCTTGGTCTAAATCATGCTTGCGCGACTACATTTGTTTGGTATCTTGATGGGCTTAATGTCTCAATCACGCTTGCATGACATCAAGGAGTAATGCTTAACAGAAATCCTTACTAAACACCTTGTATTTAGAGGCTAAAAACCCTTCTAGTTGCTTGAGAAGGACAAGTTCGGATACTTGGAAAAGATACTAAGTTCGCCATGGGGAGATTTCCATGGGGACTGATGCTTGGCTGCCCTGAGAAGTGAGTGCCGTGGAGGGGAGCCCGTGGGGTCAAGCATCTATGTATTCTCCTTGAATCCCATAATGAGTCTACTTCTCAAGTACCTAATGTCCTTGCCTACCATAAGAAATGTGGGAATGAGCATGATTGTCTTG
>NW_026730732.1:0-6000 GCF_030272615.1 Cryptomeria japonica | reverse complement strand
CCCACAAAGCAATCTTAGGTGGGAGGTGTGAAAACCATTCTAATGTTGTCCCTCCAAGACTCTTGGAAAATAGCCTCATTAAGTATGTATCATCATGGGCTACCTCGATACATATCATGAAGAATTCACTAACATGATCTCAAGGATCACCTTTCCCTCTATATTTGTCGAAACTTGGAGTTTCAAAATGCATGGGAAAAGGTGGCATGTATAACTTTTTGTCAAAAGGATATGGACAAAGGTCCTCCATTGTATAGCTCCTTTTATCATTGACTGTTTGCATACTGGTCATCTATTTCTGAAGATTCTCCATTTGTTGAGTTAGGATCTATGTTTTCATCAATGGTGTACTGACTTGATGAGTATTTCTCACAAAAGGAACAATATTGGAGTAACTTGAGCTTTCTAAAATGTAGATTGACCATGTAGTTGTGTACCATAAGTCCCACTAGGTTGTGTAAAGTATGCAAATTGTGTATTGACATTCAACTAAGTTGATCTTGTTATCCCTTGATTCTCATTTTGGCCACTGTAGGTAGATCCACCTGAAACTGAAGGTTGGGTTATACTTGTTGAAGAAGGGTTTTGAGCTATTTTAGCTTGCATTGTTACACTAGGCATTGTTTGAGATTTAACATTTGTACTTGCCAATACAACTGTTGATGGTGTTGAAGTTGTAGTTGCTTGAGTATTTTGAGATACACCCTAGGTTGATGTTGCAAGTGTTTCTTGAGTCTGTGTAATACTAGGTACTCAAGGAACAAAATTAATGCAATGTCACACCTGGCGGCAATATAGCCGAAATGTTCACTCCTGGAGGTAATTTGGCCCCATTTTGGACTAATCGTGCGAGATATTTGTCTCTATCATTATTGATGAGAGAATTGCAATATCTTGTTGGGCTACTTCCAATTCTTTTTTAGTTAGATTATGTTGTATTTCATCAATGGAGGGCATCAAGTTTATGTTTGTTGATAAGTTTGCGGGTCTTCAACCTGGTGTTTGTTGATTTGTGGACAAGTTCATATTCCATGTTGGGCTAACCGAAGGGTCATTACTAGGTTCCATCTGATGTTTTGCATTTTGAGCAAATGCTAATGGCATGAATGGTATTTCAACATGATCTTGACTCTTTAAGACTCTCTAAAATGTGAATGCAAGTCTCAACTAAATGTAACCAGGTATGCTTCTAAGACTTTCTAAAGACTAAAATGCAGACAATGCAATCTATGAGTGAAGACTTGCTATCAAGGATTTCAGAATTCAAACACAAGATCTTCAGCATATTGCTGAAATGCTTCAAAATCTTCCTCTTCTTTGATTTGATTTTTGAGGTCTATGTCAATTTGTATTGACTTTCAAACTTCCTCATCTATGACAGCCTGGACTATGTCGTATTCGTCTTGATCAACTATCAATTCTTCAGCAAGAATATTTAAACCATTAATTATTTCTAATTGAACGTTGTTTGACCCAAGATTGGGTTGCTCAAATGGGAATTTGTCATCTCCTTTTAGACCCATATGCTAAAGATTATAATGCAAACTATATGGAAAACCTAGGAATGATTGACACTTTGTTTTAAGGAATCTAACGAGGATTTAGAAACTCTGCTATAGTCTTTTCAACCAATTGTCTGATGGCTTCCTTTTGAGATGCCTTTTTTTTTTATAATATTTTTCCTCAATCTTTCATCAAGATGAACAGATTTCCGGATCTCATTATCTATGATGGTCTCAACTATATCATACTGAGCACGATCAACTTTTAGTTTCCAAGCAAGGTTGTCCAAACTATCAATTATTCCTAATTGGTCATTGTTTGGCACAAGATCAGGTTGCTCAAATGGAAATTCGTGATCTACTTTTAGACCCATGTATTGAGGTATGTTTCTTAGACTCTAATGCAATACTTAATTCTATATGAGTGGATGCAACTTGATTGAAGACTACTCTTTTTGTGATGTGAGGACTTGTGCAAAAACTTTGTGAAGTATGATGACACTAAAGGACTTATACATTAATTAGATGTCTACGACTTAAGATCACTTGAGAAAGACATGTTTTTCATCTTTGAATTTTGCAAAAGTTTTGGTTTGATGTTGGTGTTGATGTTGACACTTGACTTTGTTGAGGGACTTGATCTTGTTGATGTTTTGACTAAACCAGGTTGAGGTTCCACTTTGTTTTTGGTATTTTCTAAAATGTTTGAATTTGGTGAAATGTAGCAAAGGACACAATAGACACATCAAAAAGAATAATAACATAGAAATAATACTTGTTTAAAGAACTTTTTCAAATTCTCATGAATGTTGGAGTCTTTTTCAAAACCCCATTTTGTTTTCGTTGTAATTGGTCAATCGATAGAACATCAAGCAGACTCTCCTAATGGTCAATAGGTCACAAGTATTACCACAAACCACATCTGGATACTCCATTAGCTCAAACAACCCTGTCACACCCTAGGGTGCGCCCATTTTTTTTACCTTTCTTAGGAAATTAGACCAAAGAAGATTGGTGCTCAATTGGTCTGTTATCCTAGGAGATATATGGTGAGTGTCTTGGGGGGAAATTGTTCCCCACCCTTGCACTGTGATAATCCAAGTGTCTAGTTACTGACTTAGTTGGGCTTCTAATTTCTAGGGTGTTCAGAAAGAGTTCTGTTCGAGTGGTCACAATTAGCATTGTTTTACACTCTGTTGAGGGAGGCCTCCCAGTCTATAGAAGTTACACTCTATAGATTTTAACGTACCATATAGGCACTGAGGGAGGCATAATGTTGTTGTGACAACATGTAACACTCATCGCATATGATTTTTATCACATACGCATTTATTTAGAGTGGCTTGGATTACTTGGCTTTAGTCATTGCCACTTAGGTCATTCCCTCTCACTTGGCCTTATGGGATACTTGGGAGGCGAGCCTTCTAAAGGTGTTATCCTAATGTAGTAAATGAAATAAAGCACGAAAAAGGTGGGTATGACTTTTTGATTACCCAAATAAGGGGAGAGCATATACCTATCACCTTGAAGATAGGAAGAACAATGATTCCTTTTAAACCTTCATTGCAATGTTTTCTAAACATTAGAGACGTTACTCCAAAAAGGCATGGGGTTCATTTTAACCGTCATAGCAATGATGAAAATTGTATTGTTCTTTTTAACAACACCAAAAGAATTTTTCTACTCTAACCCTATAGAGAAAATAACATTAGTAGACATATGGTGGGCTATCCAACTTAATTTTCTCAGTTAAAAATCTATATATTTTAACAAATAGAGAGCATTCTTGATAAAAACCATAACTAAATAGAGATAGAATGCAAAAAACTTAAACTAGAAATTGCAAATTACTGTGATAGAAATTGCAAATTGATATCTGAGCAATTGTGTAGCAATATCAGGTTAATTGCTCATCAGTTAAATGCAAAAATAAATTTTTTATTTATTTTTAAATAAACAACAACAAAAGACAGAAGATAGAAATTTGATTCTGTAATGATTTTATCCAAAATCACATGAGCCATCACATTAATGTCGTCATAAAATTTGTATTTGGCAATGAATCAATGGATGCTTCTATGATATTAGGCGATTGCTTCTTATTCTTCAATTTCCCGAATCTCTCTATCTTCTTTTAGGAGTCTTTGGTATGCTCTTTGTTCTATCCTATCTTGTCTTTCCCTCCTTGCACTTGAGATTTTGAAGGTTACCTTTCCTACCATTGGATTAGACACATTTTATGCAAAAAATAAAAAATTCTCAGAATTGAAAGATTTTTATGGGTTAGGTGCGCAAGATCAACTAATTAAGAAACAACAAATAAACAATTATTTTTCCCCTTTTTTGAGCAATTGCGGTGGATTTTACTGTCAATTGCAATGGATTTTGATGGAAATTGCAAATAAATATTTGCAATTGCGAATTTCTATCTAATCAATTGTGGATTCTGGTTTTCTGTGCACGCACGTATCTACAAAACCAATTAAAACAACAGAGGAAGGTTAGATCTGATTCACATCAGGTTCACCAATTGTTCTCATGTATGAAATCATCAAATCCAAGCTAATTAGACTAAAAGGACGAATCACAAAATCCTTAACTAATTAAATCGATTTTAAACACTGTATAATGAAATAAATGATAGAAATAGAAAGATTAAACTAAATTAAAACTCCATATTCTCCACTTGTGCTTCCATTGTTCTTCTCCATAATTGTTGGTGTAGGTGGCTCTCAGGTATTGCATTGATTTCCTGCATAAGATGGACAATAACTTTGAAGACTCTGATTCTAGCTTGAATTGAGAAAAAGAGGTTGAATTTATATATTTTCAACACAAAGATGTTCAGAATTTGAACTCAAGTGTTGATTGATAGACAACTAAAACTAATTGATCTATTAACTCATTAGATTGATCTATTAATAGAATTGATTGAGGAGTCAACTCAATTGATTAACTAGTAGACTGAATAGACTAGCTAGTTGACTGAGTTGATGAATCAGATGCCTGAATTGATTGGAGAGATAAGTAGATTAATTGATCATTCAGAAAACATGATTGAGAGTTAAAAAGGGTGATTGATGAGTTAGCTATGTTAACTAATTAGATAACAGATTTGATCAATCAGCTCAGATTTTATCATGTGTTGTAGGGATTTAAAATTGAATTTGATTTTCATTTTCAATTTGGATTTGAATTTGGACTTTCGAATGCTAAAATGCACATGAAATTAACTGAAATTCAGATTTGGTGAAAAATGAATTTGGAAGAAATGAAATTAATTGAAATAAAGTGAAATTTGAATTAGTGGAAAATGACATGAAATTAGATGGAATTAATTGAAATTATAATTTAGGGATTGGAAGAATTAATTAATTAATTAATTAATTGAAATGCAATTATTTAATCATAGGAAATTGAATTAATTAAATCATCAAGATTATTTAACTAAGGAAATTTTTGCAATTAATTAAATAATTGATATTTAATTAATAATTGAGATAGGGTTAATTGATTAAATGATGAAATGATAAGAATTCGATAATTAAAAATGTTAAATGTTCTGATCAGAATAAATATTTAACTTAATCAAATAATTAAAGAATTACTTAATTAAATAGATGAATAATTAGTGTAGAATTAATGAGATATTTTTAGGTGTCTACACTAATATTATTAGATAATTGTATAAATATAATTTTTAAAATTAAATAATTAATTAAAAATATTGAAAATAAATTAAAATAAAATTTTAAAAAATGAATCTATTATTTCATAATTAAAATTTATTAAATATAAAAAAAATTATTAACAGATCTTAAGGAAAATTAATTTCTTTTAATAAATATCTTTTTTTATATTTTATAAAATAATAGTAAATATTATAGTTTGAAATTAAATAAAATAAATTTTAATAAATGAAATAGCTTTAAAACTAATATCATTTTAGATTTTCTCAAGACTATTGAAAATATCTATACCAATTTATATAATGTATACAATAATATTACTAAAAATATATAATATTCTAAATACGATTATTCTCAAGTAAATAAAATAATCTAAACTTGTATATGTACAGCGTGTAGAGATCGAACTCGACGCGATGTTGCATTAATTAGATAACGAAAAATGGCTATTAATAGATAATGAAAATGGCAATGAATCTATGAAATTGCCAATAAAATATTGAGTTTTCCATAAATAACAAAATATTAGCCAATAAAATTAAATAATTTTCAAATGGTAGATAAAAATTGCTAATACACTTAAATGATTTTTCCTTTGGAGTATAAATTTTCGCCTATACACTTATATATTTTTTCCTTTAAATGAAAAACATTTGCCTCCTATATTATATATTTTCCCCACACAATAATGAATTATTCGCTAGGATTTTATGGAGTTTTCATACCCTAAAAAAATATCTGCTAATACAAATTATTATTTTTTTCAAATTTGAAAAAAAATTCGCCATCAATATGAAATTTTCCCCCAA
>NW_026730731.1:0-6000 GCF_030272615.1 Cryptomeria japonica | reverse complement strand
ATCACTTCCAATTTAGCCTAATCCTATCCTAATCATTGTCACATTCCTAAATAAAAGGAAGTCACTTTTCAAAAACCTCCAAAGTCTTCAATAACCATTAAAAGTTTTATGTCTTCAAATGGTTAACCTCTAAAGTCTTCCAAACCATTAAAGGCTCTTACAATACCATTTATGGTTAACTCACCTTTGACCTTTGGTTAGAGACTTTCCTCTAACTTAACCATCCTTTTGACTCATGGGTCTCTTCAAAGCATTTATTTCTTTGACTAAAGTACCATTTAACCCTTGCACATTCATTTATCTCTTAGATAACAGGAATATCCATTAATCTAACCCTGACCCAACCCCCTAGGGTAACAATCATGTCCCCTCAAGCATTTAATGCTCCTTATCTCTCCTCTCAAGCCTCCTCGTGGTGACACTCGTCAACATGGGATTGGGTTGAAAGTCTCATATGGATTGAATATCTTCAATCCTAAGCCTTGTTAAGATTGCTCAATCTTAACCTTTCATTTCCCCATTTCTTCTATAAATAGAACCCTTCTCCTCAATCAAATAAGGAAGCATTAAAGTATTGTTACTATACTAGTATTAGCATAGAGCTTTCTCATAGCATCACTATCTACACTTGCATAGCATCTATTTATCATATCCAACCATCTTGAATCTCCATATGGTATCCATGGCTAATGCTAAAAGCCGAGAGCTACACTAATTTGGGACTTGGAGAGGGAAGAAAAAAGGGAGAAACATCAAAAGGCATCATGGAAGCATCTTAGGGAGACTTTTCTCCTTTCTTTTCTTTTGTTAAACTTATTTCATGCTTTTTGAAATCTCTTTTGATATGTTTGGAATGGTTCTTAGTTATTTGTTTTGGTTTTATGGTTGAAACTAACTTATTAACATTGAACTTTGTTGTTACCTTGTCCCCATTTCCACAACATCATTTGGTGAACCCAACGTGAAATGAAAAGCTCTAAGCACGTCTCATTGTTCTCTATCTCTAAGGATCCTTCAAATCAAGGTGGCTCTCAGCTTGGAAGAGCACTTGATCTCTAGGATAACTACTTAAAGAATGAGGGATATATGATAAAAGATCTAAATGCAAGTGCAACTAAGATATTAGCATGATATGGATATGAAAAGCTATGATTGAGTGTAAGATGATGAGATTAAAATGAATATTATGCTAGTATGATATGCTATCCTAACATGATAATGCTACGATAATATTAAGTTATGATAAATAAACTAACATGCTATGATAATGCTATTATACTATGCTAACATGATATGCTATGCTAACATGATAATTCTAATACTAGAATGCTCCTAAATGCTTAAGCTTGAAAAGAGAGGCAAATGAGACTCCTTGATAACCTGCACACAAAAAAATAGCATAACTTGGATGCAAAAACTTGGGATGATGATAGTGAAGGAAATGAGATCTATTTATAAAAGAAATGGGGAGTTGGATGGTTAATATTGAGTAATCTTAACAAGGGTTAGGATTGAGTGATCTTCAATCCATGTGAGACTTTCAACCCAATCCCATGTTGACAAGTGTCAGCATGAGGAGACTTGAGAGGACAGATAAAGAGCATTAAGTGCTTGAGGGGACATCATGATTACTCTAGGGGGTTGGGTTAGGGTTAGGTTAATGGATATTCCTTTTATCCAAGGGATAAATGAATGTGCAAGGTTTAAATGGTTACCTTAGTCAAAGAAATAAATGATTTGAAGAGACTCATAAGTCAAAAGGATGGTTAAGTTAGAGGAAAGTCTCTAACCAAAGGTCAAAGGTGAGTTAACCATAAATGGTTATGTAAGAGCCTTTAATGGTTTGGAAGACTTTAGAGGTTAACCATTTGAAGACATAAAGCCTTTAATGGTTATTGAAGACTTTGGAGGTTTTTGAGAAGTGGCTTCCTTTTATTTAGGAATGTGACAATGATTAGGATAGGATTAGGCTAAATTAGAAGTGATTACAAGAATCTAGAAGGGGGTTTAAGAATGCAAATGGATTTTGTAGGAGAATGCAAGTGGGAGGAATTTTGGGATTTTCAATTAAAATAAATTTTATTTCAATTGAATGGTGCAATTTGTTTTTGGATAGATATTTAAATAAAAATTAATTTATTTAAATGTGAATGTGAATTTTGGATTTTATTTAAATAAATCATAATTTATTTAAATGAGAAAAAGAGGGATATTTAAAGCATTAAATGCTTGAAGACTTTGAGGGAAACCATTAAAGGCCTAAGAAGACTCTAGAAGGAAGCCGTTAAATGTTTGAGAAGACTCTAGAAAGAAACCTTTAAATGTTTGAAGACTTTAAGGGAAGCCATAAAAGGTTTCAAGTGGGTGAGGATAAATATGATTTTAAATAAATTATTTATTTATTTAAATAGTGGTGCAACTTGCATTTTCTAGAAAGTGCAAGTGGGTGAGGTATTTAGGGATTTAAATAAATATTGATTTATTTAAATGTGAGAGAGGGTATTTAATTAAACAAATATGATTTGTTTATCTAATTGAAATTCATAAAATGGTTTAAGTGAATTAAATCAAATAAATTAAATTATTTATTTAATTAATAAGAGAAGAGGGTTAAGATGAATTATTTAATTAATTGTTGATCGATGGTTAAATAATCAAATAAATACTAAGTATTAATTTAATTAAGTGGACATATTTGGGTGTCTACATTTTCCCCTCTTTGAGACGGTGTGATTTATCACATCGTTTCAAAGAAAAACAAGTAAGCATAGTACGTGCCCCAGCATGCACCGATTTGGTGGTGAGGTATATCCCCTCAAGGGATGGGACAAAATTTTAAAAATTTGGGCGATCTCTCAAAACTATTAAGAAAATTAGGCATGGATAGAATGGAGGATTTGGGAATGAAGGAGGAGAAGGGTAAGCCAGTGAGTACCCTTAGGTCATGCAGGAGATACAGTGCAAATGTAGTGTTGTGATTTTGATTGATGTTGTACAATTGATCAAAATTGGTTGGGCAGTTTGGTGCAATCGGTTGAATTGCCCCAATTGAGTCAAAGCGTGACAATTGATGTTAGTTGTTCACTTGGACAGGATAAAGTCTGAGTAAGTGAGTCAATTGACCTGATGAGACTTAGACAATTGATTTAATTGCCTGATGAAATAAAGGTATCTGAAGCAAAATACTCGTTGAGACTTAGACAATTGATGTAATTGTTTGTTTTGATTGTGTTTGATTGGTTGACCAATTGATAGTGTTTGCATTAAATTAGGTTGTTTGTGGTGTTTTCTGGACTTAGCTTACCTATTGAGACTAAGAAATTGATGTAAATGTCTGTTGTAGTCTAGGTGTGCGTAGTCGATGTACCTATGTAGACAGAGTAACTTGCTTTGCTTATAGGATGACCTAGGTAACATAGGCTACACAAACCCTCCTTTTAGAGATGGACGGTGATAAACATGGCTTGATTGGTTTGATGGGACATGATGTAGGGTATGTGATGCTGATGATCGAGATGGAGAGGGTGAGGTGGGGAAGTCAATTTTAGATAGAAGGTATGGAGGACCTAGGACTAATTCCTATGAAAAAGGATCAAAATATAGTTATTTGTTGACATGAATGGGGTCTGTATTATTATACTTAGTCATGATTTTAGGGATAGTCCTTCACACGTAGATTTCTCATAGAAACCCTATTCCTTGCGTATACATGCATACAAAAAAATTACAATGTATGAATAATCATATGTATGAGAAATATGCAACCAAATGCAATATAAATAGATGAGATGAAATGACGATCCATGACTTATTTATAATGTTTTATCTCCTCATTGAGCATAGTAGTACTGATCTTGGCCGACGTATCAAAAACCAAGGTTAAACGTTTCACCTATAGCAAACATCGTAGACAAGGAACGTTACCCTCCATTCTGGTTCCTATACAAATGGTCAAGGTATACGTTGTAGTCAGTAAGCCATAATGATCCATGATGTTATTTTTGCATAGAATCTCGTAGCTTAGTGAACTTACCATGTAGACACCATTAGTACATGCCCCAAAACTTCAATGGAACAATCCATAGAAAGAAGAAAAAAAAAAAATCATGAACCATCCCGACCACTCTAATCACTTTTGGATATCCTAGAGTAGCGTAGGAACTTGATATAAATGTAAATAATTCAACCAAGTGTCTATCAGTTGAACATAATTTTCTTGTCAAAGAAATATGGTACCATGTCCTGTTTGTAAGGAAGGATGCATTCTTGTTAAGAGGGTTGTGCTTAGATGTTATGTTTGTTGGTTGATTTGATAGGTGGTCATCGTTTGAGTAGCTTAAAATGTTGCTTTATGTCTTTGGCAATGTTAATGTATAAGGAACAATTTTTTTCCAATGTTTTTTATTGTTTTGGATGTTTTTGTCATGTTTTTGAATTTTTGAGTGTTGTGAATGTTTTTCGTGTTTTCTTCAGGACATTTTTCAAACATTCTTGGTATTTTCTGAAATTTTATGAATGTTTTTGGTATTATTTTAGGATGTTTTGAATGAATAAATCAATGAATCACAAGAATGGTTAATCCACTCCCATCATTAGGTTAAGAACATTGCCCCCAGTAAAGTGTGACATGGGACACATGAGGCAACAACCTTGATTGCAGATCAATAACAAGCCATGGTATAAATGATGGATGAATGGATGTAATGGATGTGATCGCAACAAGTATGAAAGACAATGGAGCCATAGCCTTTACGAATGGTGCCTGTTTACTAGGTTCTTACTACCTTACTTACCCAAGGCGCCATCGGAGTGGTTTTCACCATTTGGATGAATGATATTTCTTTATTATTTTCTTGATTTTTTTATTTTTTTGTATCTTGTTCAAGACTTTTACTGAATTATTTTTTGGTATTTTCTGATATTTGATGACCCTGATGCTCTGCACAGCTTATGTACGAAATTTTTTGAAACATATGCCGTTGATTGGATCTACCAGTGGTTCTCCTTCTAAAGTTTCTAACTGATATGCCCTAGACCTGAAGACTGTAGTGATGACATATGGACCCAACCAATTGGATTCAAAATTGCCTCCGTGTTCTCGACTTGGTTGATTGTGAGGATTCTCTCTGAGAACAAGATCTCCTACCTCAAATGTGCGAGGTTGGACCCTATGATTGTAAATTTTGCTCATGCGTTGTTAATAGGCTTTTAGGTGATTGTAGACAACTTGTCACTTTTCATCAAGCAGTTCCAAGTCTCAAAGATGTGAGACCCGGTACTCTTCATCAATAATCAAATTGTGCAAGGAAACTTGTAGAGATGGTAATTCAACCTCAATAGGCAAGATAACCTTTGCTCCATATACAAGTGAGTATGGGGTTGCGCTTGTAGGGGTTCGAATACTAGTTCAATATGCCCATAGTGTAAGATTTAGACGAATATGCCAATCACGACTGACATCATTGACTGTCTTCTTGAGGATCCTCAATATGTTTTTTTTTTAGGCTTCTTCTTGACCATTAGCTTATGGGTAATATGGGGTTGATAAACAGTGTTGGATATGAAATTTCTCACAAAGTTCACGAACATCTTGATTTTTGAAAGGAAGCCCATTATTTGTGATGATGGACATGGTTACACCATACCAACAGATGATGTAATTGAGGATGAATGAGGCGATCTGTTTGTCAGTGACTTGGGTAAGCAGAATGACTTCGACCCACTTTGTGAAGTATTATGTGGCGGTAATGATGAATTTGTGACCGTTGGATGAAGATGGATGGATTTTACCCACAAGGTCAATTCCCCAATAACAAAAGGGCCATGGTGTTGTGATAGGTTGCAATTATTGCACTAGGGCATGTATCAGATCTCCGTGAACTTGGCACTTCTTGCACTTTCTGACAAAGTAGTAGGAGTCTTTTTCCATAGAGGGCCAATAGTATCCTACCCGCACGATCTTTTTAGCCAATGAAGGGACTCTTGAATGAGATCCGTAGA
>NW_026730730.1:0-6012 GCF_030272615.1 Cryptomeria japonica | reverse complement strand
TCAAGAAAACCTCAACCGCTCCTTGATTACCACTTCATTGAGCTCAGTAACTCATCATGTGTTTGCATTAGATGCAATACATTTTTCTCCCTCCCTAGGAAAACAATCAAATGTGCCAAAACAATCTGAACTATCTTCATACATTTACCTTACGTGTAACCATCAGATCATAAACCAACATAACCAATTCAACAAACTTAATAGGTTAGGGTTTAGCAAAAACAACTGGTAGGATTTACCAATTACATAACATAGAAAGGGTTTAACCTTTTACTCCAATTTATGGGTTCAACTCGCAAACTTACATACCGGTTCACAATAACCTTCATAAAGCTCTTCCTACCGGTTACAAGGCAATATCAACAATAACAACAATATCAACAATATCATTACCGGTTCAATTAACATCAATGATAACATAACATATCATTAATACAAGCTTTATGCAAATGCCAACAATATCTCCCTTTGGCATTGATGGCAATAGAAAATATCAACATCATTGCTTTATGTTGTGATTGTGAATACGAATTGATTGTGAATAGGAATCCTGGTTTACATTACCAAGTATTCACATGCTCTCTCCATCTTGAGTCTATCACTTGTTTTCCTTCACATTATCACATAATTCGTCTCCCCCTTTGAAAGCAATGCCAAATTGAAAGTAAAACATGTAATGCCAAATTTACACTGCGCATCAATAACATAGTGCAACTTGATGCTCTCCCTATAGAATACATCCACTTCTACATCAACCCTTGTAAAATTTTGCAAGTGATTCAAGGACTGATATAGTCAACATTATGTTCAACTGACTTCATGAAGAGGGACAACCCCCAATTTACTTCTAAGATACTCAAAAGTAGTCTTAGGTAGAGGTTTGGTAAAAGTATCTGCAAGCTACTCCTTGGTAGAAACATGCTCTAAGATAACATATTTACTCTGAACTTTTTCTCTCAAGAAATGATACTTCAATTCAATGTGCTTGGTTCATGCATGCAAAACAAGATTCTTAGAAATATTAATGGCACTTGTGTTATCACATAAGTCTTTATAGGTTTTGAAATCTTCATCTTAAAACCTTCCAAAATGTGCCTCATCCAAATAGCTTGTTTGCAATTCATATAAGCTGCAACATACTTAGCTTCAATAGTATATTGTGAAGCACAACTCTTATTTTTTCTACTCCAATAAAAAAGCCTTCCTCCAAGAAAAAATTCTCCACCGACTGTGCTTTTCTGGTCGTCAACATTTCCTGTCCAATCAGCATCTATGTATGCCTTCAAATCAAAGTTTCTGCCATATGGATGCCATAATTCATAGTCAATAGTACCTTTCAGGTATCTAAAGATTCTCTTGGTTTCTATCAGGCATGTCTCCTTAGGATTCTTCTGGAATCTAGTAACTATGCCAACCGCATGGGCTATGTCCAGTCTATTGTGAGCAACATAGTGTAACTTGTCAATCATTGACCTATATTCTTTCTCATCAACATACTTAGATTCATCTTCCTTGGAAACCTTACAACCTATAACCATTGGTGTCCCAACTGGTTTACAGTCACTCATGCCAAAAGTATTCAAAAACTCTTTTACATACTTAGACTATGTAATGAAAATACCATTCTTCATTTGTTGTATCTAACAGCCTATGAAATTATTTCTTTCCCCTACTAAAGAAATTTAAAACTCATTTTTCATTTCATCTGCAACATTATTGCTCATGACATTGTTACCTCCAAATATAATATCTGTAGACGTATAAAAATGACCATATTCCTAAATGAATATTTTATGTTCATTTCTCTATTTAATTAAATCTAATTTAATTAAATTACCCACATTCCTCTATTTAAATAAATAAATTACTCAATTTATTTAAATTAAATTCACTATACCCATTTAATGAATAAATCATTTTATTAAATTAAATCCCCCATATCCACTTTTAATTAAATTCAAATTTAATTAAAAAGTTATCCTAAATTAAATAGATCTAATTTATTTAATTACAACCAAATTGAATGAAAATCATTTAATTCAATTAAATCCTATTATCCCTCCATCCACTTGCAAAATCCTACATCTCCCACTTGCCTTCCTAAATCCCTTCCTAATTTCTTCTAGACTCTTCTAATCACTTCTAATTAGCCTAACCCTTCTTCTAAACTTTGTCACATCCCTAAGCAAGGGGAGGTCACTTCTCAAATCCTCAAAGTCTTTGATAACCATTAAAGGCTTCAAACCTTCAACCACTAAATTCCCCAAAGTCTTCATAACCATTAATGGTTAACTCAAACCCTCTTACATGGTTAAAGAATTTCTTTTAACTCAACCTTTATCCAACCCAAGGGTCTCATCAAGCATTTAATGCTTTGACCATGATTATCTCTTAATCATTTGCACAAAGGTTTATCCTTGGATTAACTCTTAATCTAGTGGGTAATCTTAATTTAGACTTAACCCTTACCTTCTAGATAACCCTAAGGTCTTCTTAGGCCTTTAATGCCTCCAACCCCTTCTCTCAACCCAACCCTATGTTGACACTTGTCACCATTTCATTGGTGCAAATTGCAAACATGGATCCCCAACTTTCAAACTCAACCCTTGATCAACTCTTTCAATCCTGACCATCCATTGCCCTGTTTTTGCTATAAATAGAGCTCTCATTCCTCCATCTCAAATCATCCTCCAAATTTGTAGTATCACACTTATGCTTAAATACATTCAAGCTTTCATATCATTTTTATGCTCATCATTTTAGCCTCTTTTGAAATCAGGAACTAGTCTAAATATGCATGTTTAGAATAATTTATTTATCATTTTAGCTCAATCATAAACTAATATATCATGTTAGGATAGTATTTATACTAACCTTGTCATCTTATCATCTAGTTTATTGCATTTCTAGAATCGTGCATAGCTTAGGATACATTTCATACTAAAAATCTATCAAAGCATCCCTTGTTCTTACATTTGCTATCCCTAAACCATTTTGCTGAGTGATCTGAGAGCAAAAATATTGGTTTGAGGGACATTGTAAGATAGAGAACTATGGGACCAACCTTGGGAAGCTGAGTAATACTTCATTACTCCATAGCTTGCACTAAGAAGTCTTGTGTGTGTGTGTGAATAGGTATTTTAGAATATTTTCACATATTGAGTTCTATCGACCCACTTTTCCCGCACACATTTTTGGCACCCACCGTGGGGCCCAACCCCATATATCAAATCGGTTTTTAAAATTAACCACTTTTGCAGATCTGCGAGAAACAGGAATCAGCGCACGGGAAACATTCCCTAGCACATCCGGTTAATAGTCTAGTGCGTCCCGCTTACTATTTAGCGCGTGGGGTCTATACTCTAGCATGTGAAGTCCATACTTTAGCACATTATTTAAACTAATATTTTCCTATAAGTCTTAGTGCGGAAGAAAAACAGAGTAGCGCATCTGAAAAATAGATTGGCACGTCGGGTTTGTTAGATAGCACATCAGGTTCACTATCTAGCATGTGGGGTCCATCATCTAGCGCTTAAAGTCCATCTTTTAGCACATCAAAACCATTAATTTTCCTGTAGGTCTTAATGCGGGAGAAAAATAGAGCAGCACTTCCAACGCACAGAATAGTGCATCCAGAAAATAGTGTAGTGCCTTTAGATATAATTTTACCGCATCTAGGTTATATTGTAGCGCGTACAGTCCTTTCTGTAATGCATCACAGACAGAGAACAAAAAATTAAAATTGTAACCGAAATAAAATTTAGACTTGTAGAAGTCCACCAAAATCTAGATTTTCTAACTATTTGATTGAAATTTTGCAGGACTCTGACAATTTCTTGTAGGTGAAGCTAGAAATTTTCTTTTATCGATTTCTTTTGTTGACCACCAAGATCAAAAATTTTGCTTTGTTGACCAATTCTTTTTCATAGATCAGAAAATCATTGCCTTAAAAAGATAAAAAGAACACCATATTTTCATGGGGCAATAATCTCCATATAGATCTTAAAAAATCATTGACTTGAAAGATAAAAAGAACGTTTTTTGCCTTGTCTCGAAAGTAGAAGGTATATGCTCTCCCCTTTACTGGGTGATCAAGAAGCCAGCCTACTCTTACGCTTTCAGTCATACTGCATTTAAATCCTTTAGCATACCTGCCTTCCCGAGGAGTTGAAATCAACTCTTAAAGCCGTTTATGGCCGGTGTGAAGGGAATGACCTAAGTGGGGAATGACTTTGATGCCAAGAATTCCAACCCACTATAATCAAATGTGGAAAGTGACGAAAGTCCTTTTCAACGGTTACACGTAGCGATTAGCCTTCCCCCAGTATCCTTGAGATACATAAAGCCTTTGTTCTAAAGGTTGGGAAGCCTCCTGAGGGAGTTTATCACTGACGGCCAAATGGGAAGCCTGATTACGAACCATAGAAATAGAAGCTTTGAATCGAGTCAGTAACCAAACATTTATAACATCATAGTGCAAGGGTGGGGAAGAATCCACCCCCAAGATTACTCACTATATATCTCCCAAGATAACTACTCAACTATGAAGTGATTCACTTTGGGTTAATTTTTGGCAAAAGGCAAAAAAATGAGCACCCTCTAGGGGATGACACGACTGTTTGAGCTAACGGAGTATCGAGACTAGTGGGCTATGATGTTATTTATGACCCCTGACTAAAGAGTCTTTCTGAAGTGTATTATTCATATCAAAACCTATTAAAACATTGGGGATTTGAACACATCCTCGCAGAACATACACTTTTTGTGGCGTGCTTGCATTTACTACTTCATAAAATCATCCATCGAACTTGAAAATTTCACAACAAAAGTTCAAAATTTGAAAAAAATCAACCAAAGGAAAAATCAGGGCAGTTTAGTGCATAAGAGCAACATCTTAGCATGTAAGAACCTTTTGTTAGTGCATCCAACCATCAAATTAACGCATCGGTTCCAAACAGTAGCATTTCATCTCAAGGCAAAATAGTGTGCAAACATTTAGCGCATCAAACAAACATTCTAGCGCATGGAAGCATCAGTCTAGCGTGTGGAGGCTAAACATTAGTGCATTAGGTTCACAGGTTAGCGCGTTACAGGTCCAGGGTAGCGCATAGATTTTTCAGAACAAATGGAAAACAAATTTGACCATTCAAAACTTTAGCGCGTGTCTGGGGGCAGTCTAGCGCATGTGGTCATTGTTTTAGCGCTTGGGATAAATTTTGTAGCGCATATAGTCTTTGTTTTAGCACGTGGTACAAAACACAAAAATAGAGGGTAAAACAGTGAGGAATTTTAAAAATTTTCAAAAACATTTTCAGAAGCCTTCTCTATCAAACATCATTTTTCATCAAACAGAGTAGCGAAAAATGAACCATTAAGACTATTTCTTGAGCTAAATTTGTGTCAAAACAAACGTTGTAAAATCCTAAATGAATCGCACGATAAAACATGTCTATCTTATCATAATCTAGAAACCTCATCAATTGTATCAACATAATCCTTTACCATCTTACAAATTTAATCTCACAAAAACACTTGTTTAAAATTTTCAAGTTGTCAAATCCAGTCTCCATATCGGGAGGCTTTTATCGATATCATTTGACACACTTTATCGTGAAGGGGCATCTAAACCTTCACTTTGATAAAGTAAAATTTGAAATTTTTCAAACAAGATCAACCAAATCCAAACAAATCAAAGGAAACCATTGATTACTCATGCATGACTAATCCTCATATTTTGAGAAGAAAGAACCTTTATCGTAACATCACGTTGAAGAAACAACAACCTAGTTTTTCCAAATTCATCAAGAGAAACAAGTTTTTATACATCAATCGTCAACTCTTCAAATCTCATCGGGTATTCCTTCATCACGTCAAATGTTATATCCAAAACAAATCCAACGAATTTGATAAAGAACCCTTGAAGACAAGAGCCTACTATCAAAAGTTTGCTTTTAATCAAACCATAAACCGCGGCGGAAAAATCAATCCAGCATTCTTACTCGATGAGTGTAT
>NW_026730729.1:0-6029 GCF_030272615.1 Cryptomeria japonica | reverse complement strand
TTGATGGGGTAGCAATTTTCTTTGACTTGTTAAAAACTGTGATGCTTGAAACTTGGGCAGCGATCCCTTTCTATCTGTTGTGAGCTTTCCTTTCAAGGTTCTGTAATCATTCTTTTACAAATGGCCCACAGCTTCAACTGAAAAAAAAAAATCACTGGGGAATTTCATAATCTGCAACGCTACAATGATCTTATTTTCTCTTTCAATTGACAGGAATCTTCAATCTCTAGTAGGTGCAGCCTTTTGTACTTGTTTCAATCTGCTATTTCTTACAACACCTTGATACATCGATCAGCAACTATAGCCTAATGAGAGCATGGGGGTTCCTCTTCAAATCCTTTTAAATGGATAAACAAATCTGCCAATCACAATCTGTCTCAAAATCTGGCTCTGATACCAATCCCTAATATTCACCAGAGGTGTGTGTCCATTTCATACTTCATCCCAAAATCTGCCCTTTCTACCATTATGAACAATCCATGAGAGATGAGGCAAAATAACTGATCTACATTTACAAATGAAATTCCAAATAGCAGAACCCAAAGGAAAATTTGAGACTTTAAAAATGTAGTCTCTCGGTCCATTATTTAAATATTTGGCAAAAATAATCTGTGTGCATAAGGAGCTAGGCTTGTCATATAATTTCCAAACCAACTTAGCACCTAAGGCTAAATTCTGATTCTCCAGACTCCAAATTCCTGTTCCCCCAAGTTCCTTAGGCAAACATACCTTATCCCATGCAACTAAAGGGAGTTTTTTCTTGCCATCTTTATTATTGTTCCAAAGAAAATCTCTAAGAGTATCTAGTAAACTAACAATAGCTGCTTTTGGAGACTTCAAAACAAACATAAGATATATGGGAACAACATTCAAAACAGACTTGATGAGAACAATTTTACCCACCAAAGTTAACCATCTATGATTCCATGAGAGAATTCTTTTAGAAATGATGGAAATAATCTTATCCCAAAAACCAATCTTATCCTGTTTAACAAAGAAAGGAATCCCAAGGTAAGTACATCGAAGATTTCCAGTCTCAAATCCCCAAAAGGATTGCAACCTATTCTGAACCAGTTGTGATGTATTAAGGAAGAAAATCTTTGATTTATCACCATTCACTTTCTGAGCAGATGGATAATTTTGTATTATTCATCCATATAATTCAGACGACAGAAACCTCGCTGTGGAACGAAAGCTCTCTGCAATCCCCACTGCACTTCTCCAACCCCATGTAAAACAGAAAAATTCCTCTAACATTATCATAACAGCACGTCGAATTATTCATCATTTTAGAACTGTCAATAAAATGAAACGCAACCACTTGTTAAACTTTTGACAAACGATAGTTCTTACCAATTTAAAGCTTACTGCCGCGTAATTCTACCCGCCCTTTCCTTAATATGTTTCTTTTATGTGATAATTCCTGTCTTTTGCCAGGCAATATCAGACACATCTTCCTTTGGTAATAGATGAGGCAAATGTAACAGGAATCAGTTTTATTGAATTTGCAATGAAATCGGCATTTTCAACGTATACTCGAAGTAATCCTCCATAAAAGTGTTGTTGGAATTCATTCCTAAGACTGCATCCTGAACAGTTCTGCGACTAAGCCCCGTACCTTCCTGTGCTCTCATTGTAGACTTCATGGAAATTAACGCGAAAGCCATTTGTATTAGCTTCAAAAGACAAGAAATTTTGTGAACTTAATCAGTATAGTGCAATCAAGCTTCAAAGTACAAATGAGTTGAACCGTTTAAGCTGATTGTTTCTTCTTAGAATCACGAGATCACACATCTCTTTTGATAATTCAACACAAATATTAAGTCGTAGCATAAGTCTTTTCAAAGATATAATTATCAGGTTGCAACATAACGTACCTGTTGTGGATCATTAGCGCACATTTCTGTGTTTCTTCTCCTTGGGGCGAACTGCGAATACGATGGACAGGTCAGTTCTTAAGAAATTGACAATACTCATACTTTTCATCATTTGTATTGTCATTGTCTCAGGTAGACTCAATATCGATGCCCATATTGCGAATAAGAATTACCATGCTAAGTTCATCCCAAGGGTGGATACAACACAGTGTGCATCACATCGGAGCTGCTTCGGTGATATTTCAGAGAAGGGATGCTGCCATCACAAGAAGAAGGCATATAAATCGACACCCTGATTCAGTTATGTCATAGCAAAATTATGGTCTTAGGAATATGTGTCAATAGGTATAGTAGATTGCTGTCGAATGTCTCCAATTTGTTGTAATTCAATTAACAATTATTTGTACAAATTGTTGTTATTTTGGATGTCCAATCAGATTTAATAATTTAAATGTCTTATTTTTCATTACTATAGTCAGATTATAACTCTATTATATTTGATTTAAAAATAGTTATCTATGTGTTTTACTATTAGCTAGTGTACCAAAATAATTATTTTTTAATTATCTGTAGGCAATGTATTACTGTCGATAGGATATTTCCGTTCACATTGATTGTGTGTTTCGACAGGATAGAGCTGTCTTCTGTGCGATTATATTAATTATTTTTTAATGTCACATTATTACTCTGCAACTTTTGTTGAAGAATTCAGTTTTCCTTCTGCATGGTCTCTGTGTTTTGGAACATTCTCGTTTGTTTGAGGCATAAAGAACATTTTTGACAGATTTCTATAGTAATTTGTCTGTCTAGGAACTTCGAAAATATTAAGATCTGCACAATATGGTTTTCATGTTAGCTTTTTTGTATTATTTTAGGAGCCTTTTACTGTCACTTTCAACTGTTACATTTATAGTTCCTCTGTGAATTTGATTAAAGCTAAATTTTCTTTGTTTAATACTTCATTGAACGTTTGTCTATCTGGAGGCTGTGCGTTTTCCTTCAAGAAAAAGCCCATTTTACAAAGGTAATTCCTGTAAGGGCATTGATTGTGGATTACCCTAGGTAGATAGATATTATTTTGTATTCCTTCCTCTCCATCTTGAATTTCACTGATACCCTAGTCGGCTGCATCCATCTGTGTCTACCATGAAATATGTCTTTCTTTCAGTGCCTTCATTGTTTTCACCAACTCTTTTATTTTGGGTTTTCTCTTGGTAAAGAGATTACCATGTGTTCTTATACTATTCTTACCTGTCATGTGATCTCCTGATTTGGCATGTGAGTTCCTTTATTATCTTTATTCTGTGTATCTTTTCTATCCTTTCTGTACCGCGGCCTCCCATTCCCTCTACTCTGCTTCATGGGGTTTTGCCTAGGTAGTTGTTCTTGTCTAGATGCTCTAGACCCTCTCCAAATGCCAAGTGGTACAACATTCACTGAGATGGCAAATGGTGGAGTGACTATTCAGTTACCTTTGAGACCACCACAATTTTCTAATGTCGATCATTGCATACAATGCTCTGAAAACAGGCCATGCTAACAACGCCAATGCTGCTATATCGCGGCTCGATAAAAGTTTTACAATCTTTTCATAATCTTGTCAATTTATTTTGTTCTCTAATCATCTTTGTTGAAGGGTTTGTGATTGTCCCGCAACATAGAATGATAATTTGATGAAATATAAATATCCCCAACCCAGATAATTAGAGGTACGCAATTCTTTTTGTACTTTTAGGGTTTCTTTTCTCCTTGCCTGGTTTGGAACGGATTACATCAAATCTGTGGATAGTATCCAATGTCTCATCGTATGCTTATAGTTTATACACAACCCTCATTACTTTAGGATTGCTGAAAGAATTAGCCCATTTCTTTTCAAAGGTAAAAATCCAATTGTGAGGCATGACCATTTTCCATACTCAATTGGGGGTTTTCCAAGCAGATTGGAATCTTGATACATATTCACCCATTGTGGCACCCTTCGGGGTTTGATGGATCCTATGATTCATTCCGCCCGAATTTTGTGGCTATAGTTGGGTATGCAAAAGATGCCTGCTAGCATCCTTCGGGGTTTGATGGATCCTATGATTCATTCCGCCCCAATTTTGTGGCTATAGTTGGGTATGCAAAAGATGCCTGCTAGCAGCCCCTTTTTTGTTTTGGTAGGATGATTTTGAAACATCAGCGGTCCAATGCGTGGGTGCAGAATTTTTAACACTGCTTTATCATGGTACCCACAATAGACCATATTATCAAGGTGCCGCACTATGAAGAGGATGTCCTTTGGGTTGCAAGTTTTCTTAGCATTCAGTGGTACATGCTGATATGTATAAATATTTCTTTACAGTTGAAAGAAAGCATTGAGCAATCTGCACAAGAGATTATAGGTGCACATGGTGCCAAGCTCAATCTTACTAATAGTGTTTCAAAGGTACACATTATATCCGTATGTCTAGTATTTCGATTAAATTTTTTAACACATGCTTATGTTGTATGTTTTCGTTTTTTTCATGGGCGGGATATTGATTTATGAAAAAGCTATGGGAGACTTCAACTTACATAGCATCACAGCCCCAAGTAAACTACTTTGATGCTCAGATTTTTGTAGTGCTCTTACATCTTTTATTTGGCCGCTGGCCTCAATTTACTGTTTATACTTGTATGCGTTCATTTTGTTCACCTTCCTTGATATTTGTGACAAGAAATTGATTTGAGCCACATTGAATTTGTTGGCAATCATTTAGCATCTGCTTGGAAAGGTCTTTTTTACTTCCATTTCCTTGAATTTCTGCTTCTCTCGGTATTATAAAGCATTGGTTGCAAGGGAGTTTATTTCGCAAAAGAATTCGATAATCGAGATTAATATTAATCCAAGTACTTCTTGCAAAAACTGATTTCTCTCAGGATAGTTTTTTTCCCTTAAAGTTTATATCTGTCTGAACATTTACCATGATAGAATATCCAATACGAAGAGGAAGGTGCAACTCACAACATAAATGGACAAAGTAGCTTGTTCCTTAATGAAAAACATTGAAGTTGGTTGTTTCTTGCAATATCTTAGGCTTGCAATTTGCCTGCAATTGAAATTTACACATGCTTATGCTGCTTGTTTTGTGCAGAGAAAACTGTTTTTAAGCAAGGGGTTTCTACAAGTTTTAGCAGTCCAATATCAAAAAATAATCTAGCATTCAATCAAAAAACATCAAAAAGATGGAAACCTATGTTGATGGTTTATAAATCAGCTGGTCGGACTCTCTTACAACGTCATCCAATCAAGTAACCTATTCAGTTGTGGTCAGTAGCCTTTTAATTTAACTAATATCCTAGTACATTCACTTGTTTCTTTCTGGATTTGCTACTCAAATTTTGATTCTGAAATCTTAATGCCATATGCCTCTCTTTTATTGAGCTCTAGAAATGGTAGTTATTACTGAGCCTGACGACATAGGATTATGTTATTCATAACTTGCCTTCTCTATTTCAGAATGTTAGATGTTCTACAGAACAACAGTCACAATCACAGTCATCAACAACACAAACAATTCAGTGACAATCATCAAATATGTCCAATGCACCATCGCAAGGTAAGAAAACCTCCACCTAGTACATGCAAGGAACTGAAACTTTTGGTTTTCTTTATGTAGTCTATTTTTGCTATAGTAGTATTGTTGCTTGTATTCTACTCTGTTGAGCTTCGTGCTTACATTATCATATGTGTAAGCACTTCTGTTCAATGATAGTTATGGCATAAATTAGTTATTGGAAGGGGTAGAATTTGTTTCTTATCATGCTCTTAAGGAAGAAAAGAAACCAAAAATAGAAGAAATACGAAGGGAGCTAGGAGTGCAAAGTATACTGGGATAACATGGGAAAAGTGCTAGCAACATTTAATGTCACCATTAATTTAATGCTAAGAAAATTTTAAAGAACTCATGAAAAATCAGATCTTTGAATTTGTCAAAAAACGCATTGTTGAAAGCCCCCTATTTCACAAAGTCTTTTGGATCTAAAATTTACCTAACTTGTGTGCTTGCAGAGGTCGGTAAGGTTCCATCGGCATGGTTGTTGAAATAGCTAGTTGACATAAATGAAACAACCACAAATCACGGGATGGTATCTGACTGTTGCAGCTCAAGGAAGAAATGACAGAGAAAG
>NW_026730728.1:5000-6030 GCF_030272615.1 Cryptomeria japonica | reverse complement strand
GTAATAAGAATATATCTGCAACTTTACATCTAAAATGCTAAAGCAGATTCTTATTTGCTCAATACTTCCTAGTCATAGGACTTATCTTGTCCCTCTACTGGGCTCTATACTCTATTATTCAAACAGGTCTTCAAGCTTCTATGCTCGGTAATTACTATGTAGCATCTCTATGCTTACATTTGCCCGCATTCATTATTTATCAACAATTCCTTATTTATAAACAATTTGCTAACTACTGAATCTCCTTGATCACATTTCCCATGATCAATCATAGCCATCAAATCTTCAAACTTGACCAAGTTCAATGTATCCTTTGATCTGAAAACATTTTACCTCACCTTGGAACTTGCATACATTTCTTGAAACTTGTGCTAGGGTATTGCGGTTCAATCTGAGTTGTAGATCTTCCTGCCGATCTTCCATTGCCATAGATTCTTAACAAACTTCATGCATGACATACCAATCATTTAATCAATTCTAGCTCATCAGCTTCCTTCATTAAATGATGGTTTTAATCATCCAATGCATTCTATTACAGCTTGGTTGTAACTCAGTAAATACTAAACTTCACTTGGTAGATATTCCGCCTTCATTAACCGATAGCGATAACCTTAGGGTTTACCGACTAGGTTCTTTGCTCGGTGACATAGTATAGTATTAACCTTACAATCAACAACATATGTAGGATATCAAAAACAATCTAGACATCATGATCTCATCATTGTCTAACTCGGGAATAGTTGCCCATTGAATAACTTATTCCTCCCCTTATTCATCACATTCTTTCTGTGTCTTTTACCGACATCTTAATTCTCTTCAAATCAATCTTCTCAAGATATGGCAACATCATACTGAATCATAAAATCAATTTCTTGACATCAATGACAAAATAATGTTATTAAGACAGTAAACATCCTTAATCAGTTATATCCATAATCTTCAACAACCTTCTCAATATCCTCTTAAAAATGCCAACAGATACATCGTGCAGAGTCCCGAATCAATGTATTATGTGATGTGATGTACTAAT
>NW_026730727.1:0-6042 GCF_030272615.1 Cryptomeria japonica | reverse complement strand
CAATTTTTCCACATATCCCAACTCTCCTCCTCAGCGTTAAGATGCAAACACCTACCAAGAGTAATTTTTCACTGTTATAAGCTCTAATAATTGAGATCTATTCGCTTTGCTAGATTAGTTGATGCTAACTCAATGTGAAGTTTGTGATTGGGCACTATAAGAAGCAATATATGAAACTGGTTGCAAATTTGGAATAAATCAATAATATTATGTCTTAAAAACTTAACTTGTTTGTTATATTAATATCAAAATATGATTACAAATAGATTGAGAATTTGTTTTGTGTTTATAGTATACAATGTATTTAGAATTCTAGAGGAATTCACCAAAATTAGCCAATAAAATAATTAATAAGAGAGAACTTATTCATAAGATATGGATGATAAAAAGGAAACCATCAATGATAAATGTCACATTAGGAATAAGTACCATATGGAGTGCTTATGCATAATCTTAGATAGAGATAAATTATCAATGCATTATATTTTATAACACGTTGTATACTTTGAGACACATACAACTTATGATTGGCTTTAAAACAAAATTTCATGAAAGATCAAGATTTCACGAAAGATAAATTGTTTGTATTGAATCCTCATGAGGGATGTTGGAGGATGAGAATTAGATTGCCTCTGAAGGCATTTCCTTTTTTAATAACTTATTATTTAAACAATGAACTCATTTCATAGAGACATTTGTAGACGCTACTCCCCCTTGTGTTTCTCATGCTGATAATTTAATGCTTATGGCTTCTTTTACACTTCATGAACTTAAAAAGGTTGTTTTCTGTATGGTGCTGGATAAGGGCCTGGGATTGATGGGTTCACCATTCTTTTCTTTCATATATGCTGGGATTTTTTGGGTCCTGATATCTTATTGGCACTTGAAGAAGAAAGGATTAATAAAACTATGTTGAAAGAACTCAATCATACTTGGATCACGTTGATTCTGAAGAAAGACAATCCTACATTTTTTACAGACTTTTGACCTATTTCTTTATGTAATTCACTTTATAAGATTTTTACTAAGGCTATTTTGGTCCAGTTCATAAAAATTAATAGGAATTGAGTTTTCATTAATGTCAACTGATATTATAGGCTACTGGTAGAAGTATGACAAACTGGTATGAATAATATTGAACCAAAAAAAGGAAGATTAACATGAAGGCTTGTCAACCGGTATGGTGGAAGACAAGTAGTTATTGAGACTATTAGTGACTTCACCGGTATGAGGTGAGATGCATGTGTGTGTTATAATCTTGAGTGATAACCAGTAGAGCATAAAATAGTTTGGAGGATGGTTGCCTATTTATGATGAAGAGGCAGGATGTTAAAATGATCACAAACCACCAGAGGTGAAGATGTGCTACTAGTGTAGTGTGCACAACATGAGGAGAAGGTCTCACCGGTAAAGGCTTGTCCTGGTATGAGTTTGGTGAATGTTCAAGTGTAAAGCAACCCTGTATCGGTGGGCTGAGTGTATGACTGATGAGATGCCATGTTGAGCCAAGGTGGCATGCATGCAGATGTCGGTGAAGCTTCCATCGACATGGTTGTTGAAACAGCTAGTTGACATTAATGAAACAACCACAAATCACAAGATGATAACAGATTGATGTGGCTCAAGGAAGAAAGAGTGATAAAGAAAGATCAGGGAGTTGTTGGCGCCTAGATCGAAGCAAAGAAATCTGACTACAAGAGGACGTCGAGAAGGAAATAGTTGGATCATAAATGAGTCGACATATTTCAAGGCTATAAGTCATGGTCGAGATTGGTATAATTAGCAAGTATGCATTGGATAATGGAAAATGTGTACACATGCATTCCTGAAATGCTAGTGATTGATCCAAGGCAGATTGGATCGGATCTAGTGCAGATTTGGGTGGGTGAAGGAAACCCTAACCACACTTAGTTTGAATTCATTCTTGGTGGGAAAGCTCAAGTTTATATATGATGACTTGAGGTTGTGATTGCTACTATTGCAAAGTGAAGGTAAGTGTGAAATTGCTATTCGAGAGCCGAAGAGAAAAACACTTGATGTGTTTATGAGTAAAGAATAGACCAATAAGGAGAAGTGGGATAAACTGGTGTAAGGAACAAACTGGTGGAGTTAGCATAGAACACAAAGGTGACAAGATAGTGAAAGCAGTACCTGATAAAGAGTGATCAAGTGTGAGTTGAGGAGTGAAGACATTATGAGAGGGGACTTAAAAAAGTTATCAGCAAAGCCAAGTTGCAGAGTGGGTGGAGAGAATACAAATCGGTAAGGTTGAAACTAGCATAACAGAATATTGTAAGGTTGCAAAACTTCATTTGCAATAGTGTAGAGCTGACAGAGTGTAGAGCCGAGTGTTAAGAGGACCGACAAAGTATAGAGCTGAGGATAGGAGGATCGACAGAGTGCAGAGTCGAGGGTATAAGCAGAAAACCAGTATTGTATAGAGAAAACACAACCGGTGTGAACAGAGTATGATTTACATTGTGATCTGATCAAACTATAAGTAGCTACTTCAAAAGATCATCTTAATGTTGCTTTCTGACCATTGCAAGTTAACAAGTCCCTTTGTAAAATCCCCTAGTCAGGTAACATCTTAATTGATGTTCATAAATCCTTTAACCAGGCTACCTTTAACATTGTAAAGTCACTAACAAGACTTAAACAAAATCCCTTAACTGGGTGGCACCTAACAGTGTCTTTGTAATCTCCTAATAGGGATGGCTCTTCACCGGGCATACTCCAGAAGAGTACAAATTTTGTGAGTTCCTACTCACACCATGGTTTTCTCCCATTTGGGCTTCCACAAGATAAATCTTGGCGTCACTGTATATCTTTTCATGCATGCATATTCTTCTGTAGTAATTATGTGTATTGATGATTATTAATATAGTGCAAATTTGAGTGAAAAGTTTTAATTGTTTAAAATTGGTAAGGTGTTGATTCACCCCTCCCCTCTCAACAAGGGTTGGGACTAACAATTGGTATCAAAGCATAGGTCCTTAGATTTAGAAGAAGCTTAATATCTTAAGGAAAGATCCAAGATGATGCGAAAGGAGGGTCCTAAGTTCTCTAAGGAGAATTATACCTTATGGTGTGGCATAATGAAGCTTTACCTAAGATCCCTAGAAGAACATTACTAGAATCATGTAATCACATAGTATAATGAACCTTCAGGGGTTCTCACTCTAGATCCGATCAAGGAAAGACAAGAGAATACTTCTTCTATGGATTTGATTGTTAGCACTCTTTCTGATAATGAATATGTTGAGGTTCAAGATTTGAAAACAAATTTTCATGTGGAATAAGATGAAGACAGTCTATGGAGGAGATCCTCATGTTCAAAAGGCTAAAGTAGACAACTTGAGAGGAAAATTTGATGAGATGAGGATGCAGGAAGGAGAAATTATAAAGCAATATAGCAAAAGAATAAAGGATGTAGTAAATTCCATTAAAAGTGTTGGAGGAAAGCTTGAAGAGGATGATGTGGTCAGTAAAATCCTAGGAACCTTGCTACCACAATACTCCATAAGGGTTTCTGTAATCCAAGAATTCAAATCCTTGGGAAGAGTTAATGTATCGCTTGACTCACTAATCAGCAAGTTGACTGCTTTTGAACTAAGCAACTATGACAATAGTGTACCAGAGATTGATGTTGATTTCAAAGCTTCCATGATGCATGCACCAACAAGGAGAAGAAAAGAAACCAAAAGTAGTTCTTCTACAAGAACCAGACACTCTCATGAAAGTGACAATCTATTATCTGAATAACATGAACAAGATGAGATTATAGCTCTACTAGCAAGAATATTTCCAAGAGAAAAAGGAAAGTATAAAGGTAAATTACCCTTAAAGTGATTCTCTTTTAATAAGATAGGTCATATTACATCCAGATGTCCTAACAATTGTAGAGATGGGAAGGATAATTTTAGAAGCTACAAGGACAAGAGCAAGGAGTGCTATTTTGCAGAAGGAGGAATTACTAATGAAGAATCAGAAGGATCTGATGGAGTTGGAATTGCAAATTTGTGGTAGTCAAGGAAGATAACACAAAGGAAGGTGATATGACACTAATTTCTAGCTCAAAATAGTGTGGAGATTGGGTAATTGATAGTGGTTGCACTCACCACATGACCGGTGACAGAAACAAATTCCTCAACATGGAGGATTGCAATGGAGGAACTGTGAGATTTGGAAATGATGCTCCTTGTGGAGTAAAAGGTAAGGGATCTATAGCCCTAAATGATAAAACAAATTGTGAAGATGTTTATTAGGTAGAATGGCTAAAATATAGTCAGTTAAGTTTTGCACAACTTAACAAATCAAGAAGTCTGATTGCTACCGGTAAACAGTCTAGAGGCAATATATTTCACCTAAACACCACCATAGGTGGTTGTCTAATGGAAAAGGTAGAAGACAGTTGGCTGTGGCACAAAATATTGTGTCATGTTAACTTTTATAGCATAGAAAAAGTCAGTAAGGCGAAGTTTGTCAGAGGTATGCGTAATATAGTGAAACCTGAAAATGCTATGTGTAAAGACTGTCAATTAGGAAAGTTGACCAGGTCTAGTTTCAACAACAAATCTTTTTCTTTGAAAATGTGTTGGACTTAGTTCATACAAACGTGTGCGGTCCTATGAGAACCAAGAGTTTCTATGGAGACCGGTATTTTATGTTGTTTGTGGATGAATTCTCAAGAATGATGTGGGCTATATTCTTGAAGGAAAAATATGAAGCCTTTCAAATGTGTGAAGTCTATAAGGCTCTAGTAGAGAGAGGAACTAGTAAGAATTTGAAATGTCTGAGATCAGATAGGGGAGGAGAGTTCACCTCTCAATATTTCATGAATTATTGTAAAGAACAAGGGATTATGAGATAGATGTCTGCACCCAGAACACCTCAATGGATTGGGGTTGCTGAAAGAAGAAACAAAACTCTTATGTATTGTATGACGGCTCTGATGATATAGAAGGATATTCCACACATTTTTTGGAGAGAAGCAGTGAGCACTGTTGTGTACACCTTGAACCGCATACAAGTAAAGAAAGGGACAAATAAAACTCTCTATGAATTATGGTGTGGATAGTCAACTAATGTTTGTTATTTAAAAATATTTGGAAGTAGGTGATATATCAAGAGGGATGAGTACTCTGGAAAATTTGTTCCCAAGAGTGATGAGTATTCTGGAAAATTTGATCCCAAGAGTGATGAAGGAACCTTCTTAGGTTACTCCATAAAGAGTAAGGCATACCGGTGTTTGTACAAAAGGACTGGTAAGATTGTGGAAAGTGCAAATGTTAGAGTAAATGAGTACACTGAGAAAAATGAACAGGATAGCAAGAGGGTAAGCACACAAAGATGGTGGTAAAAAAGGGGGGTATAAGTGACACTTTTTTTTTTCTGAAATCAGGTGAACCTGAACTTAGAGGCAAAATTTGAAAGTCATCCACTCAAGATATGAAGATAATCAAAGAAAAAATATTGTAGTACTCTAAATCTAGTTTCCAAACTACTAAACTTTTTCAAAATTGGATAATATTAACAGGGTCAAATCCTTCGCGCATGAAAAACTGACCTTGTTTTTTTTACTGAAAAACATAACATAGTGTCTGACGTGCACATCAAAAACGTCATAGTTAGATTTAGTATTTGACAAATCCTTTGGCAGAAAGATAGTTAAGAGTGAGCACTAGAAGATGTGTATTTTTTTGTAATTTTTTGTTGAGTATTTTATTTTTAATGATTTTTCCAATCGAACACATCCTGAAAATTTGGTACTTGTTCATGAGTGAAGCAAAAGTTGCACTAAACCAATTGAAAATACAATTTTTTTTTTTAATTATAAAGAATCAAGTGCACTACAATAATATATAAGTTTTTTAAATTTGGATATGTATATCAAAAGTTATTCAAACAATGGTGCACCTATGTTTGTGAGAACTATGGAGACACTAGTAAAAGAAATTCAATTATAATATGTTATTGTTGTTCAAATTGAAAAAAAATTATATGGCTAGAAAGGTCAGAAGATGGGTGAAAATATGGTGG
>NW_026730726.1:0-6117 GCF_030272615.1 Cryptomeria japonica | reverse complement strand
GAGTGACACTTGTCTTCTCCTTCCCCCTTTCTCTCAGCCTTCACCTTTTCTCACAACCATCCAAATCTGTAGATTTGATCATGACTGTGATCCGAGCCACATCATCATGTCCTCTCAAGGTCTATAAAATCAAAAGTTTGAGTTGAGAGAGAGTTAGAATTCAAGTGAATTTGCAAGCCAATCATTTGTAAAACTTATGCATCCATGAGTTTAATCTTGAAGCAAATAGCATAATCATATAGCATAATCATTTAGCATAATCATTTTAGCATAATCATTTTAGCATAATCATTTAGCATTGCATATCATAGTATCAATTAACTACTAGTTATCATTTCATTCTTCATATGCCATTTTGGAAGCCACCAGTGCTTGTCTGAGAGCACACCATCTACAACTAGGAATAGTGGAGTTATGACACAATGAGACATAGAGCCATGAAGGTAAAAATAATGTTTTGTTTTAATATGTATCTCATGTAGTTTTATTGGTTGAGTTTGGATTTATTGTAGCAATTTCCTTTATATTTTGTGAAACTAACTTGTTGCAGGTGGCATTTTGAGGATGAAATTCAAGTCGACATAGTTTGTATTATGTGTTGGGTGTTATTATAAGAAGCACTGGCAAGACTTCCTTGGAAGTTGTCCCTAAGATTTTGAAGTTGGTATCTAACCCTATAGATTTAGGACAAAATAATTTTTTAATTTATAAGGTCTCCATTGGATATTGCATGGAAGGATGAACATTTTTTTTATGGAGTGGCTTGCATTTCATGGGTTGATAAGATTATTGGTGGAAATAGTGAAAAGGTTGTTGCTTTGCAACTTAATTTTATCCATATTTTTGAAGAAGGCATTGCAATCAATATGTCATATTTGTTTATTAATGAAGACATATCTAAAATAAAATATTCTTATATTGGTAAGATATTTGGTTTAATACCTAATATAGATTTGGTACATCAATGGTTAGATAAAGCTTGGAAACTGAAAGGTTCAATGTTATTGTAAATGCCATGGTAAATGGTCTTTTTTTGGTTTATATTAACTATCAAACAATCTATTATTAATGTTATTATAAAGGGACCTTGGTTATTTGATAAAGGGAACCAAAATGTGCTTTCATTATGTAAATGGAAACTTAGTTTTGATCCCTCAATGGATATAACATTATTACTTCTACTTGGTTGCACTTCACAAGTCTTCCTTTGGAGTATTGGAGCCCTAAAATTCACAACAGTATTGGGAATTCCTTTCGTCATCTTATAACTATTGATAAGGTTACTTTTCAAAAGTCCAAATTAGTGTTTGAAAGAATTTGTGTCAGTGTTGAGATGCATAAGCTTCTTTTTAAACAAATAACCCTACTTTCAAAGTTTGGAAAATAGACCCAAACTATAATTAATGAGAATGATTTTTTTTTTTGCCAAAAATTCAATAGCTTTGGTCCACTTGATAGATAAATGTGTTGGTATTTTATTATGGTTTTGTCATTGATGTCAACACCTACTAACACTTATCAACTCTAGCACTTTGGAGAATCGACAAAGTTCACCGGCAAGCAAGTGACTTATGCACAATCACTAGTATCTGGTACACCAATAGGATATAATGTTCACCAGCACTTGGAATGATATGGAAAACACCTGGTTATGTCGAAGACATCATTTGGACACTTTGTCTTGGAGATTTGTTCATTGGCATATTCATATTTGCATATTTGCTGTTACCGACAAATAGGTCCAAGATATACACCGATAGGTTTATCTTTTCCAAATCAGCACGACACGCTATGGAGTTGTTTTATTATTGTTGTAAATGCATCAAGCTGACATGTTGAATCGGTTGTTGCATCAGATATTGTTTTATTTGTAAATTGATTTTATTGTAATATCCTTTAGAGCCAACCTACTAAAATTGGTCTTAGGTTATGATATAAATGTAAGATCTTATTTGTAAGATCTAATGTGGAATGCGAAAAAGGAAGTGTGAGAAGGTATATGCGAAAATAAGTAGAGATATATATGTAGAAATCATTTGAAGGTTGAAGGAGGGTATTTGTGAAGACAATCAGAACTACACCAGTACTGAATCCAGCATAGAAAGATGCTAATTTGAGTAGTACATCCTTATTGGATTTAACCATCCAATTGTAGTCAGTGTGACTCCTATTTGTGTTTGAACAGTGAGCTCTAGGCGCTTGGCCTTTCTGCATGTGGAGACCCCATTTGTATACACATGCTATCTGCAGTAGTATCATCTGATTGTGGGCAAGGTTTCCCACTGTGGTTTTTCCCCTTATAGGGTTTCCACATACAAATATTGGTGTTATGTGTTGTGGATGTTATTGTCTTTCTATTTCATGCATTAATCTTTATCAGTACTGTAATTAACTGATAAAACAATCTACCGACATAAAAGGTTGTTTTACTGGTATTAAGCATTAAAGTTGGTTAAGTTGTTTTTGGTTTGAATTTATCAGACAACTGATTCACCCCCCCTCCCTCTAAGTTGTCTTCGGGACCTAACAATTGGTATCAGAGCCTAGTCCTCTTTTGTAGAAGTTTAACAGCTTGAGGAGATCTAATATCTACTAACTATTTCAGGAAGGACAATCCTAAACTTGATGGAACCATATATGACATATGGAAGATCAAAATGGAGACACATTTGAATTGTATTGGAAAGGACATTTGGGAAGTTACAAAGACTGGCTATACTGCTCCTACTCCCGGTCAGCCTAATCCACCTACCTTAGGAAAAGATGAGGAAAATGATTGCAAAGCTAGGGAAGCACTTTTGAACACATTATCAAATCAACAAATCATGAGATTATTAGATAGATCAATTGCTAAAGCTATTTGGGATCATTTGGAAACACTGAATGAAGGAGATTCCATAGTTAAAATTGCAAAACTTGAAAGCTTCTGGGTTAGGTATGAAAATCTGAAAGTGGAAGAAGATGAAAGGATTTTTGCTTTTATGGAAAGAGTTAATGAAATTGTTTTGGGTATTAGATGTCGTGGAGGAACCTTAAGTAAGGATGAAATTGTTTCAAAATTTTTAAGAGGATTTCCACCGACATATAAAATGAAGTTTACTTCTATAAATGACTTAAAAACAATGCCTAATACATCTGCAACTAGGGATACATTGATTGGAAAACTTTCAGCTTTTGAAATTGAGGAATTTGGTCCTGTTGCTACTATAAAGATATATTTAGATTTTAAAGCATCAACATCATTTGCACCATCATTTGAAAAGTCTAATTGGAAAGCCTTTTGTGCAAGAGAACTTGAGGAAAGCAGGAGAGAAAATGAAAAACTTGAAACACTATTTGCAAATAAAATGCCTAAAGGTCTAGTTGGAAGTAAGTATGAAGGTAAAACACCCTTTAAATGCTTTAACTATAATAAGACTGGTCATATGGCTTCAAGATGCCCTGATAGACATGCTAGACTAAAAAAAGAAGCTAGGAGAACATACAAGCCTAACACTGAATATCAAAGATACAAATTTAAGAAGAATAAAGATAAATCTTGCTATCTTGTTGATGGACTGACTAATGATTCTGATGAAGATCTGATAGACAATGGATGGGTTTTTTTTTCTATAATAGAAGATCAACCGACACCTACTATTCAACTGGTAGAACAGGCCTTGGCAGCTAAAATTGAAGTTAAGGATGAATGGATCATTGATTTAGGATGCTCACATCATATGACTGGTGATAAAAGAAAATTCTTGAACTTTCAGGAATATAATGAAGGTCTAGTAAGATTTGGAGATGATAAAGTTTTCTTGATCAAAGGTAAAGCTACAATATCTCTTGATGGTAAGCATAATACTGACAATGTTTACTATGTAGAAGGTTTAAAGCATAATCTTTTGAGTGTTGGTCAATTACTTGAGAAAGGATTTTAGTTACAATTCAAAAATGGTAAATGCAAAATTATGAACATAACTGGTTTGGAAATTGCAACCGGTAATCAAACTAGAGGTAATATCTTTCATTTGAATAACAGTGAAAAGACATGCTTGATTGCACATATTTATGAAAGTTGGCTATGGCATAAGAGACTCTGTCATGTAAATTTTGATTGCATGGTAAAAATCAGTACTACTAAGGCAATTAGAGATTTACCTAAGATTGTCAAAACTCACAATTCGGTATGTAAGGAATGTCAATTTGGAAAACAAGTTAGAGAATCTTTTAAAAGTATTCCAGAAAAATCCAATAATGCTCTTGACTTAATTCATACTGATTTATGTGGTCCAGCTAGAACTAAAAGTTTACAAGGTGATAGATATTTCATGCTAATCATTGATGACTACTCTAGAATGTGTTGGGTTACTTTTCTCAGAGAAAAATCAAAAGCACTTGGGAAGTTCAAACTATTCAAAGCAATGGTAGAGAATGAAACCCGTCTGAAATCAAATGTCTGAGATCAGATCAAGGAGGAGAATTTACATCTAAGGAATTTAATGCATTATGTGAAGTGAATGGAATCAGAAGATAGCTATCAACACCCCAAACACCAAAACAGAATGGAGTTGTAGAAAGGAAAAATAGAACTATCTTGGATGCAGCTAGAAGTATGTTATCTGAAGAAAATCTACCACATGTATATTGGAGAGAGGCAGTAAGCATAGCGGTCTACACATTCAACAAAGTTCACATCAAAGGAGAAACCGGTAAGACCCCTCATGAACTATGGTTTGGTATTACTCCTACTCTTAAATATTTTAGAATATTTGGAAGTAAATGCTATATTAGAAGAGATGATTATATTGGCAAATTTGATCCTAGAAGTGATGAAGGAATATTTCTTGGTTATTCATCTAAGAGAAAGGCATATAGATGTTTTAACAAAAGATTGCAGAAAATTGTTGAGAGTACAAATGCAAAGATTGATGAACAATTTAGAGGAACTTCAAGGTATATAGACTTTGAACCGGAAACAAAGATTTTGACAAATGAATCTACGTTGAACCCACCAGTACAGAATGAAGATCCAGTTACACTGGTATCATCTAAAAATTCCACTGTAACTGAAGAACAACAACAAACAAAGACACCTCGGTATGTAAGACTGGATCACTTTGAAGATCAGATAATTGGAAACAAGTATAAAGGAGTTTTGACAAGAGGAAGACTGGAAAATGAAGAGGTATATCTTCTTTCTCAAATTGAACCATCATCAATTAATGAGGCATGTGAAGATAAACACTGGATTAAAGCTATGGAAGAGGAACTAGAACAAAATGAGAAAAATAACACATGGACATTAGTTCCCTGGCCTAAAGACAAAAATGTGATTAGAACAAAATGGGTATTCAGAAACAAACTTAATGAAGATGGTAAGGTAATCAGAAATAAAGCAAGACTAGTGTGTAAGGGATATTCTCAGAAAGAAGGAATTGATTATAATGAAACCTTTGCACCGGTAGCTAGAATTGAGGCAGTTAGATTATTCTTGGCTTTTGCAGCACACAAGAACTACAAAGTATATCAAATGGATATTAAATGTACATTTCTAAATGGAGATCTTGAAGAAGTAGTTTACATTGAACAACTTGATGGATTTTCTTTGACAGATAACAAAGATATGGTTTGTAGGCTAAGGAAAGCTTTGTATGGGTTGAAACAAGCTCGAAGAGCTTGGTATGCAAGATTGGATAAGTAACTTTTGAAGAATGGTTTTTCTAAGGTAATGCTAACAACAACTTATACTACAAAGTGACTAATGATGACATCTTGACTATAGAAGGTTTTGTTGATGATATAATCTTTGGAGGAGAAGATGGATTATGTAAAGACTTTTCTATTGAAATGCAACAATAATTTGAAATGTCTATGATTGGAGAAATGAATTATTTTTAGGATTGCAGATTTCACAGACTGATAAAGGTATATTCTTGAGTCAATGCAAGTACTTGAAGGAGTTACTAAAGAATTTGGGATGGAAAACTCTAAACCGGTAAGCACACCTATGACTACAAATGACAAATTATCACTAAGGGATGAATCTACACCTGTTAATCCGACTAGGTACAAATCTATGATAGGAGGCATACTGTATTTAACACAAACAAGACCTGATATTATGATTTCAGA
>NW_026730725.1:0-6174 GCF_030272615.1 Cryptomeria japonica | reverse complement strand
GATGATGTGGTCAGCAAATATTGAGAACCTTGCTACCACAATATACCATAAGGGTTTCTGCAATTTAGGAACTTAGATCTTCGGTAATAGTGAGTGTTTCACTTAACTCACTGATCAATAAGTTAACTGCCTTTGAACTAAGAAACTATGATAATAGTATGCCAAAGATTGATGATGCCTTTAAAGCCTCCATGATGTCTGCATCAACAAGGAGAAGAAAAGAAACCGTAAATAGTTCTACTACAAGAATTGATCATTCTCATGAATGTGACAACCTGTTATCTGAAGAAAAAGAACAAGATGAGATTGAAGGTCTATTAGCAAGATGGCTGCCAAGAGGAAAAGGAAAGTATAAAGGTAAACTTCCCTTGAAGTGTTTCTCTTGCAATAGAATAGGTCATATTGCATCTAGATGTCCTAACAATGATAGGAAGGATATTTTTAGAAGATACAAAGACAAGAGGAAGAAGGAGTTCTATCTTGTAGAAGGAGTTACCGATGAAGAATAAAAAAGATCTAATGCAGATGCAATTGCATTTGTAGTGGTAAAGGAAGATAACATAGAGGAAAGTGATATGGAACTGATCTATAGTTCAAACTGGTGTGGAGACTGGGTAATTGATAGTGGTGACACTCACCACATGACCGGTGATAGAAACAAATTCCTTATCATGGAAGACTATAATGAAGGAACGGTGAGATTCGGCAATGATGCTCCTTGTGAAATAAAAGGTAAGGGATCTATAGACCTAAATGATAAAACAAATTTTGAAGATGTTTATTGGGTATAAGGGATAAAATATAGTTTGTTAAGTGTTGTACAACTTAACAATAAGGGTTACCGGTTAGAATTTGATGAAGGAATATGCAAAATAAGTGATAAATTAGGAGGTCTGATTGCTACCGGTAAACAAACTAGAGGAAATATATTATGCCTAGACTCCAGTGTATGAAGTTGCCCAATGGAAAAGTTAGAAGATAGTTGGTTGTGGCACAAAATATTGTGTCATGTAAATTTTAATATTATAGAAAAGGTTAGTAAAATGAAGTCTGTCTGAGGTATGCCAGACATTATGAAACTTCAGAATTCTATATGTAAAGAATGTCAACTAGGAAAGTTGACTGGATCTAGCTTCAACAACAAATCTTATTTGTTTGAGAATGTACTAGACTTAGTGCATACAAATTTGTGTGGTCCTATGAGAACTAAGAGTTTCTATGGGGACCATTATTTCATGTTCCTTGTAGATGACTTATCAAGAATGATGTGGGTGGTATTCTTAAAAGAGAAGTTTGAACCCTTTCACATGTTGAAAGTATTCAAGGCTCCAGTGGAGATAGGAGCCGATAAGAGTCTAAAATGTTTGAGATTAGATAGAGAAGGAGAGTTCATCTCTCAAGAGTTCACAAATTACTATGAAGAACAAGGGATTATGAGACAGATGTCTACTCCCAGAACACCTCAATAGAATGGGGTGGTTGAAAGAAGGAACCAAACTCTGATTGATTGTGCAAGGACTCTGATGATACAAAAGGATATTCCACATATCTTCTAGAGAGAAGTAGTAAGTACAGCTATGTATACCTTGAATCAAATACCGGTGAAGAAAGGGACAAATAAAACTCCCTATGAATTATGGTGTGGATACTCACCCAATGTGAGCTATTTCAAAGTATTTGGAAGCAGGTGCTATATCAAGAGGAATGAGTACTTTGGAAATTTTGATCTTAAGTGTGATGAAGGAACCTTCTTAGGTTACTCCATAAAGAGTAAAGCATATCAGTGTTTGAACAAAAGGACCGATAAGATTGTAGAGAGTGCCAATGTCAGAGTAGATGAGTTCTCTAAGAGAAATGAATAGGATAGCAAGAGTGAACTAGAGGATTATCAAAGATTCGAGTACATTGTACCGGTCGAACCTTCTGAAGAGAATCTTTTTGTAGAGGCAAATGAGGAAGCATGTGAAGTAGAACCTTCACATTTGGTAGAAGAAGCTTCAAGAAACAAACCGGTACTAGCAAGGTATGTTAGAAATAATCACTGTGCTAACAATATCATTGGTGACAAAGATGCAGGAGTATTGACTAGAAGAAGAGCAAGAGAGAATACTTGTCTACTCTCCAAAATTGAGCCCAAAATAGCAAAGGAGGCTCTAAAATATGAAGACTCGATCAAAGCCATGGAGAAGGAACTGGAGTAAATTGAGAAAAATGAAACTTGGACTCTTGTGCCTAGATCGGAGAACAAAAATGTGATAGGCACCAAATTGGTGTTTTGAAACAAAATGGATGAAATTGGTCAAGTAGTAAGAAACAAAGAATATTTATTCTGCAAAGGGTATGCTCACGAAGAAGGTTTGGATTATGGAGAAACCTTTGCACTGGTGGCTAGGCTGGAAGGGGTTAGAATATTGCTTGCTTATGTTGCTTACAATAACTTCAAAGTTTACCTAATGGATGTCAAATTGGCATTCTTGAATGGTATTTTAGAGGAAGAAGTGTATATTGAGAAACTAGAAGGATTTATATCATAAGATGGAAGAGACATGTTATGCAAGCTAAAGAAGGATCTGTATGGGCTAAAACAAGAACCAAGAGTTTCGTATGAGAGGTTGCACTCATATCTGATGAGTATAGGGTTCATGAGAACCAGTGACAACAATAACTTATATTTGAAAATTTGAGAAAAAGATAAACAAAGATTGCAGAGATTTTTGTAGATGACATCATCTTTGGGGGAGATGATGAGATGAGAAAAGGTTTTGTAGATGAAATGAAGCGAGAATTTGAAATGGCCATGATCGGTGAAATAAAATTCTTCATCGGTTTGAAAGTATCTCAGCTAAAGAATGGTATATTCATTAGCCACACCAAGTACATAAAGGAAATATTGAAGAATTTTGGAATGGAAGATTCCAAACCTGTTGGAACTCCAATGGTTATAGGTTGCAAGCTCTCCGAAAATGATGAGGCTAATGAAGTGAATGAGACACTTTACCGATCCATGATCAGTAAGTTGCAGTATGTAGTACACAATAGACCGGATATAACACAAGAAGTTGGTTTGGTTGATAGATTTACTACAAATCCAAAAGAGACTCATATGGTGGTGGTTAGGATAATATTTAGATACCTTAAGGGGACTAATGAGTATGGTCTATGGTATCCACATAAGGGAGATTTCAACTTAAGTGTCTTCATTGAAGTAGATTGGGTAGGGAAAATTAATGAGATAAAGAGCACTAGTGGAGGTGTATTCTTTCTTGGAGATAGGATTATGTCATGGACAAGCAAGAAAAAAAATTACATATCTCAATCCACAGCAGAGGCATAGTATGTGGCTATTGCAATTAACTGTACATAGGTAGTATGGATCAAATATATATTGGAAGGTGTGGTCACATAAATATGTCCATTTAATTAAATGAATATTTACTATTTATTTGATTAAATAAATCAAGTAGCCAATAGTTAATTAAATTAACATTTAATTAATTCATCCTCAAATATTCTCCTATTAATTTAATAAATTATTCAATTTATTTTAATTAATTCATTACACCAAATTGACAATCAATTAAATGAATAAATCCTATTTATTTAAATTAATCCCCTTTCCTCTTTTAAATAAACAAATAAAACATTTATTTAAATCATTAAACTCCCCCCCAACTTGCATTCTCCTACAAATGCAAGTTGCAACCACAAGTTGAAATAAATTAATTTTATTTTAATTTAAATCCTATTTTCCCTCACCCACCAAACCCACTTGCAATCCTAAATCCCCTTGTAGACCCTTCTAACCACTTTCTAATCATTCCTAATTAGCCTAATCCATCCCCTAAATATTGTCACATTTCTAAGCAACTTGAAGTCAGGGTTTGTGCAAGATCATGGTGTGCCAAAACAGGCCCTTAAGTGGCAATGAAATTTCAGAAGATCAGAGTTATGCAACTTGACATGAAATATTGAATAAGTTGTGAACATTATTTTTAAAATACGTAAGAAGAGAATATATAAAAAATTGAATTTAGTTTCTAAGATACTAGTTGTTTTTGGGAAAAAAAAAATCCTATTTGATGAAAATTTCAAATTTAAATGCAGTGGTACTAAAATTTCAGGAAAAAAACAAGTAGACGTATGTCTAACCATCCTAATCACAATCAAATCTTAATATTTTTTTATAATATTTATAACATAAGTATTAGACTCATGTCCAGATGTGACACATATTTTATTTTTATTTTTTATAAATTAAATAATTATTTATGATTTTTTTACTACAGCTTTTCAGAAATTCAGAAACTCCTATGTCTGACCACCTTAACTTGGTCAAAACCTTATGAATTTTTTTCTTAAAAAAATTTCCCTATAGTAGACGAAGCATAGGATGTGACGCATGTTTCGCTTTCAAAAAATGTTATACCATTTGAAAGTTATGAGTGTTTTTCAATTAGTATATCAATCAGGTCTATTATCAGAATTCAATTAGAAAATAAATAATAATTATTTATTAAAGTCGAAATAAGACAAGCCTTATATTGTTGGAAAGCTGGAAACGTCCTTAAAAAACCCTTTTCGTTTTAATCAATTTTGGCTACAAAGAAAGTCGTCTGCCACTAGTGTAAAGTTTGGAAAATCAAGGAATACTGAAAAACAGATTTTTTCAGTTGACTTTCCAGGCTTGTCACTTCCAAGCCAAATACCAAAGCATTCTAGAGCTGAAATTTGAAAATTTGAATACAAAAATCGGATATCACATAAAATCCGATATCCAATTTTATTACAAAAATTTGTGGTCCCCAAAAAGTTTTCCATTGAGAGAGAGAGAGAGAGAGAGAGAGAGAGAGAGAGAGAGAGAGAGAGAGAGAGAGAGAGAGAGAGAGAGAGAAGGAGAGAGAGAGAGAGGGGAGAGAGAGAGAGAAGGAGAGAGAGAGAGAGGGAGAGAGAGAGAGAGAGGAGAGAGAGACCATATGACCCCTAACGACACAATTTGGTGTCTTAAGGGGTTCTATGGTGTCATTAGGGGTCATATGGTGTCGTAAGGGGTCATATGGTGTCCCATGAACCCTTAGGACATCTTAGGACACCATATGACCCCTAATGACACCATATTGCATTGCTTTGGGTCATATTGTGTCCTAAGGGGTCATAATGTGGCCTATGACCCCTTAGGACACCATATGACCCCTCACAACATGATTTGGTGTCTTAAGGGGTCATATGGTGTCGTTAGGGGTCATATGCTGTCCATAATAGTGTCATAACAGGTCATATCATGTCCCAAGACACCATACGACCCCTATGGACAACATGGGACCCCTTAAGACACCAAATCATGTCATTAGGGGTCATATGGTATCTTAAGGGGTCATATGGTGTCCCAATATTGTGTCCTACGACCCCGTAAGACACAATATGACCCCTACTGACATGATTTGGTGTCTTAAGGGGTCCTACGGTGTCATTAGGGGTCATATGGTGTCCATAGGGTTCATATGGTGTCTTGGGACACCATAGGACCCCTTAAGACACCAAATCATGTGGTTAGGGGTCATATGGTGTCCTACAACCCCATAAGACACAATATAACCCCTAATGACATGATTTGGTCTCTTAAGGGGTCCTATGGTGTTGTTAGGGGTCATATGGTGTCTATAGGGGTCATATGGTGTCTTGGGACACCATAGGACCCCTTAGGACACAATATGACCCCTTAGGACACAATATGACCCAAAGCGACCCCAATATGGTGTCACTAGGGGTCATATGGTGTAATAAGAGGTCATAAGGGTTCATGGGAGACCATATGACCCCTATGGACATCATATGACCCCTAACAACACCATAGGACCCCTTAAGACACCAAATCATGTCGTTAGTGGTCATATTGTGTCTTACGACCCATTAGGACACAATATAACCCCTAACGTCACAATTTGGTGTCTTGAGGGGTCCTATGGTGTCCCAAGACACCATATGACCCCTAATGACATAATAGGACCCCTTAAGAAACCAAATAATGTCATTAGGTGTCATATTGTGTCCTACGACCCTGTCAGACACAATATGACCCCTAACGAGATGATTTGGTGTCTTAAGAGGTCCTATGGTGTTGTTAGGGGTCATATGGTGTCCACAGGTGTCATTTGGTGTCTTGGGACACCCTAGGAT
>NW_026730724.1:0-6198 GCF_030272615.1 Cryptomeria japonica | reverse complement strand
GGGTAACAAAGAGAGACAAAACTAGAATGGTGCAAACTTCAAAGGAGTCAATGAAGGATGAAAATTAGGGTACCAAACTTAGGTAGAGAGCCCAAAATCATTCAGAAACCAAGACTTAGTCCTATGGATTGAACCTCTATCAGATTTAATTTGAAAAATGACAATAAAAAGGGCCCCCCCTCTATCAATAAAGAAAACTTGGAGAACCCCATGCCAAGATGCAGAAATCCATGGATAAAGCTTGTTAATATGAGGTGAGTAATTCCAAGTCTTGACTATTAAGGTTCTATTACAAAGCCCTAACACCTGCATGGCAAGATAATCATCAAAGAAGCTCACCCTAATCAATGAATCTTCATTATTTCTACCAAAATTGGGAAAGACTGGAATGGCTTCCACTTCCAGAGGTTTCACAATCTCCTTTTGAACCAATTTCTTCAAAACCACTTTCTTTTTATTTTGATGTATATATTTGTCCCCTCAGGAATGATTTCTACCTTTATTCCCACAAAAAGGAACAACCCTACAATTATTATGAAGCTATAATGTCTTAGCAGATGATGAGTTCTTTTGACAAAGCATTTGATTGAAGGGGACTCCACAAAGAGGAATATTATTTGGAGTTGATACCAAACCTAACACATGAAGTAGAATGTTATTTGGAAACAAAGCCAAATTTCTTGTTTTGAGAGATGCATATGATCCTATTAGTTGTTTCTTTGCTTCCCATCTAACATCTGGATAATGATGCTCTTTAAGGTGTCATCTAGACCATCAGACATCATGATTATGATGTCTTGCAACTTGTCCTATAGAATGAGGAGGGATTTGTCCATGGTTTCCTTTGAATTTATGAAAACTACCCATTGGTAGTCTCCTAGAAAGTGCAAACCTCATTGAAAACTACCTATAAAATAGCTTACTATAAATGTCTTGACATTTCTAAGATAGGAGGAAGCAATAGAGACATACATAAGCATCCCTTCTAACTCGATCCACCTACTTAAACACAGTTAAAAATCCTATCAACAAGCAGAAGAAAGACAATCATAAGCATTAGAGATGCATGTAGATGCATGCACATACATGTACTACCACTCAAAATCAATGACACCTACAACAAACTCAGAGCATCAGACTCCCTCACATTGTCAAATAATCTTATATCGTTCCCACATTAAGATTAAAAAAAAAACTTCTTTTGCATAGGCTTACAAAAGGTATCATCTAAGGACTTCTTGCATACATTCTATATTCTTTTTTAGGGTGGGGGATTTGACGTGGTTACAATAACTTTTAAATAATTCGTATTATTCATCCAAATAAATGTATCATATATATATATAATTAATTATTAAAATAAAGTAAAATATTAAATAAGAACTATCAATAAAAATGATATGAAAATGATTATATTATATTATATTTCTAAAATATTTTATTAATAGAAAGTGAATTTATAAATTTTTGTTGAACATTTCTTTGATTGCAGATGGATTTCCTCTTTGAATTATTGTAATAACATAATTTGTTTTACATGGTACAAATATATCAAGTCAATCTATATATCAATAAATTATTTTTAAAAAACATTATAATATAATAAATTATATTTATAAAAGTAATTATAATATAAATAAATACAAAATAAAGAACAAGAGTCCAACACTACAAATAAATTAATAATGATAAAGACAGGTTTTACCTAGCAGGCACAATTTGCTGTGAAACAGTCAACACTAGCACTACGAATCTGTCCAAATGATCCAGTAATATTCAAAAAAGGGTGGACTCATTCCTTTCAAAATTACAAAATTGAAATTTTTATTCATTGTGACTTGCCCAGAAATTTCGAGCAACTGTGACTGTGTGACTGGGTATATAAGACTTGCATCTGGGTATATGTGAAGTGCAAACCAAAACAATGGGCCGAGCTCCCTGCTGTGATAAAATCGGACTAAACAAAGGTCCATGGTCTCCTCAAGAAGATCGAATACTCATTCATTTTATTCGCATGAATGGCCATGGGAACTGGCGTGCAGTCCCTAAACAAGCAGGTTTCAATTCTACACGCTAATTTAATGGCAGGACTCTTTTTCTTTTTGCAATCTAAAACTGATGAGTATTCTTCTCTGGTAATGGCAGGACTCTTAAGATGCGGTAAAAGCTGTCGTCTAAGGTGGGTTAATTACCTCAGACCAGAAATTAAACATGGGAATTTTACTTCTGAAGAGGAAGAGACTATTATTAAGCTTCATCAACTTCTGGGCAACAGGTTTGATCATTGTTCATAATATTTCTTTACTGTTTTGTTTGTTCCACCATATCCTTGGCTGATGTTATTGGATTGTGTTATATAAAATACAGGTGGTCGGCTATTGCTTCACGTCTGCCTGGAAGAACAGATAACGAGATAAAGAATGTGTGGAATACTCGCTTGAAGAAGCGGGTTTCAAGAGTGGGACTCGATCCAGTAACACATCATTCAAAGTCACCCAAGGCGGAGCACAATCTTATCTCGCTTGATTACTCCCACTGTAGTGAGAAAAGTCCATCAATGGAGGAGGGCAATTCAGGTCTAATTCGGGCAAAGGCCATGGTTGATTTTCCCACCAGAATTTCTAATTCTTCGGACACATTCTATGATTCATACAATCTGTCAAGCGGAATCCTTTCATCTATAAATAGTATAGACAGGGAGTTTGTAAATGGAGATTCAAGTTCAAGTTTAGATTGGTTTGAATCCAGTTGTACAAATTCTTCTGATGAGCCAATTAGATATAATCATGAAACCGAAATAAGCACATATGAAGTAATGTGGGAAGCTCACAATTTCTTGAGCTGCATGGATGATGCAGACAAAGATCACCATATACTCAATAATCTAGAGTTGCAGAGTAATGATGATGATTGCGATGGCTTTGGTTACTGGTTAAATATTTTGAATCAAGCCGGGTCATCATCCACGTTATTGTAGATCTCTCTACGTTATTTATTTATTTTTGTTTCTTTAATAGGAAAGAAAGTCTGTCCTAGGAATCCCCATGAATGGGGAACTGTTCATTTTCGTTTTCGTAAATGTGTAATTGACCAATTCAATCTACACCCAAATCCAACGTAATTAAACAATTGCATGGTCAAGAGTAAGGTCCTATGTTATAATTTAGTTTATTTTGATTAGTCGTCAGCACACGATCCTTTGAAAGTGTTTGTATATTTTTTTAAAAGTTAAGTCTTTTTATGATATTTTTGTTTTCAATAAGTTTATTACAAAATATTTGAAGAAAAAGGTTTTCTATCAAAAGTAATCAATGAGAGATGTAATTACACATCAATATATTATTGTTTGTCGAAATCATCTTTTATTAAATATTTTAATAAGCATAAAAATAATATTTGGAATATGACATGTGACTATTAAAAGAAATTGTTCAAAAATGAAGAAAATGCTATTCAACAAATAGAAAATTATTGAACATGTCAATCTATATAAGGCTAAGAAATTTTGAATAGAATTGCTTTTTGACAAAAAATGACATGTTCTTTCTTATTTGTCTTTCAATGATTGTTGCTCCCATTTTATAGTGTTCTTCATTCCAACTTCAATTATTTTAAGTTTAGAGATTATATTTAAACTCTTATCAAGAATAAATATATTGTTATTGTGGATAAAATTTAAAAGTTTGAATATATTACCCTTTCTCATGTTCATATGTTGTGTAATTACATGAATTGCGGATATGGGTATTTATTTTAGTTGATTAAGAAAAATTGTGGAGGTAAATTTGGAAGAAAACGTAAAAAGAAGGGAATGAATTGTATTGAACCATGTGACATTTATTTTAGTATGCACTAGCTACATAATTTTAGCACCTTTATTTTCATAACCTCTATTTGATATCTAAATTGTAGTAGCTCCAATATTATAGATTCAACATTTACAAAGGATAGCCTATGTTGCTAAGGTTTAAACAACAAACTTAGATAACAAATCACATGACACTACCATATAAGAATGTAACCAAATTCAATGAATTAAAAAAACAAATTCCCCCCTACTCTAATTTTATGAGGATAAGTTCCCCTTCTATAAGATTGTTACAATAATGTTCAATAAAATAAGTAAAATAATTCTCCCCTACTAGTGAATGAATGATGGGAATAAGTGCTCCATTCATAAGTGTTATGCACTTTCTCTTGATTATTTTTTATAAATAATAAATCTTTTATAATTTACAATTTTCTTTCTAATTTATCTCATTTTTTGTGGATGTTATTGATGCACAATGTGACTATCTATCTTGGAATTTTTAATACATTCATTCATATCAATATTGAATCTAGCATTCATATATACTAACTTCCCAATTTGAAACAACATTGTCTCTACTCTTTGTATATTTTCTATCTTAGACTATATCACATCTATGGTCTCATCTCCTAGGCTAGAACTTATGCACATTCTAATATCTAGTTACAAAATTTAAAATTCTACCTTTTAGGAATAGTAACTCTAAAATATGAGAATTAACTATTGGCATGCATGCAAAATATTTCAACATATGTGTTTAATGTTATGTATTTAAGGACACCATCCTAAGAAAATTTCATATTGATTTTTAGCATCTCATATTTATAGATACTATCATACACATCATAGGTTAGAAATGCACCATTCTTTATTTATCTATTTTGTTCATGTTACATCAACTAAGATGTATAAATTCATGAAAATATGAAGGTGAATTTCCATTAAGATAGATCATGTTGTGGTCTATTCATGTTGATTACCTAAATATCTTAATAGGTTTTGGTTGAGGTTGCACAACAAAAAAAGGTAAAGTGGAGGTTAGTATAGAAAAACAAGGAGGTAGTCAAGTTAATATTGTAGCACAAAAGGAATAGGTCAACAAAGATAAAGAAGATGGAATAATTAGAGCTTCCTAGGTTGAGGGAAAATCATCAAAAGAAATAGGTTTGTTAAAAATAAAAATTTATAAAATATATTTTTTAACTAGATTAATTATTCTCTACTATTAATTTAAAAATTATATTTCTAAACATATTATTATGAGGTATATTTGTTTTTTAAAATATTTCTATTTTTATTTAATATTTATGCTGATACACATATTACAATGGAAGCATGGAGGATTGAAAGTGTCTGTACATAAAATGTAATTTTTTTTCAAGGATAAGGATAAGAACAAATATAAAATAAAAATATAATGATATGATAATGTTATAATAATTATTGTATACACCTAAAAATGGTCTGAAGATAGTTAATTAAATACACAAATATTTGATTAATTCCCCTTCCCAATTAATTGAATTCACAAGCAATTTAATTAATTTCTCTATTCATCTACTAGTAAATAAATCTAAATGATTTATTTATATAGTTCATCTCATATCCCCCTTTGATTAATTAATTATAAATTAATTAATGTCTCCCCATATTAAGCAATTCTTCTAATCCCTAATTAAGATTAACAAACCCAAGTTTGTTGAGAATAATTACCATTTTCCAAATATTTGAATTTCTAAATTCAAATGAGCACATGGCTCCTAACTTTAACCACCCAACCTAACCATCCCCTAACTTAACCCATTCAATCTAATCTTTGGTCTAACTAACCCTATCCTATCTTGCACATTCTAACCTCCTTATCCTAACCTCCCATGGTGTGGATATTCTCTCCTTGAGACACATGGCACTTTTTCCACATGTCTCCTCCCTTGGACACTTGCCCTCTCATGAGCAAGGCTCCTTGACACTTGTCACCATAGAGATGAAAAGTGTCCCTTCCTCCAACCTCTTCTCCAACTTCCTCAATCTTGGCCCTTGATATCTTCAGATCAGATTTGGACCGTCGATTCCTGCCACTTCAGTTTTGGCCTTGGAAATCCTATAAATACCCCTCATTTTGGAGCAATAAGGATCCCATCTCATATCAATTTAGGCATTGTTACTATAGAAATTTACATTTGGGTCAGTGCAAGAAGATGAGTCCACTTTTTGGCCAAAAAGTGGAAGTGTTTTCCCTGTTTTTCAGATTTTGTCTCACTTGAGCTTAAATTTTGAAACACTTAGAGATTGAATCTTGAAAAAAGTCAGTAATATAAAAGATAGCTCTCTGAGTGTACTTTTCAAATATGTAATTTATTTTAATACCCACATAATAAAAAATAACT
>NW_026730723.1:0-6198 GCF_030272615.1 Cryptomeria japonica | reverse complement strand
TGTGGGTCAGACTGCCAGGTTTACCCGTTCTAGGGAGAAGAAATTTTTGCAGGTATTGCTTCCTGTTTTGGGGATCTAATCTCAGTCGACCCAATGACTGCAGCAAAAAGATGTCTGGTCTATGCCAGACTATGTGTTAGTGTCAAACAGTCTTCAAACCTACCTTCTGAGGTAGATATTTTCTCCAATCTCTGCAGATGGGTGCAAAAACTAGAGTATGAATCCATCCCCTTTGAATGTTTCCACTGCAAAAAAGCTGGTCACTGGGCCAGGCAATGCCCGTCTAAGCCAAAGAAGGAATGGAGAAAAAGGATTGAGCCGCTCTTAGAAATGAAGGATGCCCTGGCCACAGAGCCTTCCTCGACTATTTTGGGCTATGATTTGGTTGGCTCTAGACCTGAGCCAATCATTCCCACTGACCTTGACTCGAACAACTCGGAACCTGTTGAGATTGTTGGGGATCCCTCTATTGTGAATGTCCCCCGCTTTGACAGGGTTTCCCCAACCTCTACTGGATCTGCCTAGGATATTCTCATTCAGTTTATTGTTGATATGGATAACACTTCTAAGTTAAATCCCTAGACCTACCCCTTGCAGGATCCCCCTCATGAGGACACGGCTCCTTTTATTGACGTGAAGCCCAAAAATAGAAGAAGGAACTCCCCTATTGACCAATTCACCCCAACTCCTGGAGGGGTCTTAACCAGAAATAGACAAAGAACGGACTATGGGTCAGATTCAAGGGGGATGGGGAGACCTTATAATGCAGTTAGCAGAGATATATAGAGTCAGGTTGCCATTGCAGATGGAGCTCAGAGAACATTACCATAAATGGGGATGGGATCCCCCCCTCATGCAAAATGAAGGTCATTGAATGGAATATAAGGGAATTAAACCACCCCCATAAGCATGACCTTCTATCTAATTTGGCCAGAGATCACAAGCCTGATATATGTCTTGTCCAAGAAATGAAAATGCCTAGTAAAGTGGAAAAACTCAAACTGGCAATTTTTGGAGATTGTGGTGTTCACTGTGTGGATGCTGATGGTGCTTCAAGAGGTATCACCATCCTTTGGAATCTAGAAATCCTATGTGCTAAGGTGGTTCTCTCTTCTCCCAATCACATTGCTACTATATTCTTTAATCTTAAAGATGGATCCTCCTGGATCATTTCCAACATCTATGCTCCTAATGGGAGATGAACTAGGAAATCTTTATGGTCTTCCATTTGCCTTGCCAGATCTCTCTTCCCTAATGAGAAATGGATCCTTCTGTGTGATTACAATACCCCTCTTTCTAATCTAGAAAAATCTAGTGGTATACCTATTTCTATTGATAGTAGACAACACTTGGCTGACATGATCAACTCTTTGAGCCTTTTAGATCTTGATCTTATTGGGGCCAAATTCACCTGGTCCAACAGACGCAATGGGGAGGATCTTATCTCTTCAGATTGGCTCTAGATTTCCTCCTGCAAACTCAATGCCTTAGCCCGTCTTGGATCAGATCAATTTCCCATCTGCCTCTCAGTCTCTTCGTTGTCTGTAAGAAAGGCATACCCCTTCAAATTTGAGAAAATGTGGCTAATGGCCCTGAAAATCCAAGATAAAATTTTGGAGTGGTGGAATATTGATATCCAGGAAACGACTATGTTTCATATAGACAAGAAGCTCTCCAATGTTAAGTCTAATATTCAATGCTGGAATAAATCCACTTTTGGCAACATCTTCAAAGCTATAGAGAAGCTCAAACTGGATCTTGTGGAGGTTCAAGAGCATATCCTGTTGAAATGTGGCGACTGATCAACAAAGTACTATACACTCAGCACGTATCCTCGCCGGGGTCTGGGGCCAGGCCCCGGGCAGGGGTTCGGGGGCGGCAGCCCCCGAGAAAGCGGGGGTTTGGGGGCGGCAGCCCTCGAGAAAATTTTTTTTGCCGTTTTTTTTGTTGATGAAAACCGACATTGTAATAAAACCCTAAAAAAGGCCGACTTTGTTTGTTGCCCTAAAAACGCATGTTATAAGCGGCTGGGATGCTTAAGGCATTGGAAGGTTGATGTACTGTTTTTGCTGGATAATAAGAAAGATTGGACGGCTGTGTATGGTGGACGTAACCCATTCTGGGTGAACCACGTTAAATCTCTGTGTTATCTGTGTCCTGTTTTATTTCTTTATCTTTTGTATTTAAATCTGCATATAATTGTTAGTTCATATTTGCTTCGGATCTGCTTGAAACCCTCACAATTGGTATCAAAGCGAGGTTTTCTGTAAATTGGCAGGACTTTCAGATTTGAGTGGGAGCAATGGAGGATTCCAAATTCAAGGTCGAAAAGTTTAACGGCCAGAATTATCAGTTATGGAAAATGCAGATGGAGGATTACCTATATCAAAAGGATTTGTGGCGGCCATTGGAAGGAAAGGCAAAGAAATCGACCACAATATCAGATGAAGAGTGGGACATTTTAGATAGAAAGGCATTGGGATCCATTCGATTGTGCCTTGCGGCGTCTATAGCATTCAATATAACAGAAGCAAAAATGACTGTAGATTTGATGGCAACATTGGCTAAGCTGTATGAGAAACCCTCGGCTTCGAATAAGGTATTTCTTATGAAGCGTTTGTTTAATTTGAAAATGAGTGAGGGAGGATTTGTAGCAGAGCACTTAAATGAATTTAATACAATTACCAGTCAATTGTCTTCGGTAAAAATTACCTTTGCAGAAGAGGTTAGGGCTCTCTTGATTTTATATTCTTTGCCAGAAAGCTGGAATAGCTTGGTTATGGCTGTAAGTAACTCTGTCTTTGGTAAAAATACTTTGGTATTTGATGATATTGTTGGTGTTATCCTAAGCGAGGAAATGCGAAGGAAAAGCACAGGTGAGACTCCAACATCATCGGGTAGTGTTTTGAATGTGGAGAACAGAGGAAGATCAAAGGAAAGAGGAAAAGGATTTGGGAATGAGAAGTCACGAGGGAAGTCAAAGAAAGGACGCTCTCAATCTAGAGGAAAGAAAGATTGCTGGTACTGCGGAAAGCCTGGTCATCTAAAGAAAGATTGTTGGTCTCGGAAAAACAAAGAAGGAGACAAAAATGAAAATGATACTAAGGAAGCTAATATTGCAAGTAATACTTTACAAGATGCTTTAATCTTATGTTTGGATAATGTTAATGATTCTTGGGTAATAGATTCTGGGGCTTCATTTCATGCTACACCCCATAGAAAATATTTTCTAGATTATGTTCAAGGTGATTTTGGACAAGTATATTTGGGTGATGATGAGCCCTGTCAAATTGTTGGAAAAGGAAAGATAAAGATCAAGTTGCAGAATGGTAATGACTGGTTTCTGCAGGAGGTAAGACATGTTCCTAATTTAAGAAGAAATTTAATTTCTGTAGGGCAACTAGGTAGTGAAGGTTGCATAGTTACCTTCTCAGACAGTATGTGGAAGGTCACTAAAGGATCATTAGTAGTAGCTAAAGGTGCGAAGGTAGGCACATTATATCTGTGTACTAGTAATACTTACTCTACCTTAGCTGCTACAGATAAAGTTACTGCAGGGACAACAACAATAAATGTTGCAAGAACAGATTCGATAATGTGGCACCATAGGCTTGGGCACATGAGTGAGAAAGGGATGAAAATCCTTCACTCCAAAAATCTATTGCCAGGACAAAAGAAGATTGATTTAGAGTTCTGTGAAAACTGTGTTTATGGTAAATAGAAAAGAGTCAGATTTCTCAAGGTTGGGAAAGAGAAGAAGAGTGAGAAGTTAGAGCTTGTACATTCAGATGTATGGGGACCGGCTCAGGTATCATCTCTTGGTGGCTCTTGTTATTATGTTATTTTTATTGATGACTCAACCAGAAAAACATGGGTATATTTCCTAAAACAAAAATCAGATGTTTTTGAAACTTTTAAGAAATGGAAAGCTTTGGTTGAGAATGAGACAGGAAAAAAATTGAAGTGTCTCAGATCGGATAATGGAGGTGAGTATTGCAGCAAGGCATTTGAAGATTACTGTTCCTTAAATGGGATTCGAAAGCAGAAGACAGTTCCAGGAACTCCACAGGAAAATGGTGTGTCAGAGAGAATGAATAGGACCATCATGGAACGTGCGAGGAGCATGAGATTGCATGCTGGATTGCCCTTACATTTTTGGGCAGATGTTGTACATACTGCTGTCTATTTGATAAATAGAGGACCGTCAACCCCTTTGGATGGTGGTATTCCAGAGGAGGCATGGACTGGTAAAAAGGTAAATTATTCTTTTCTAAAAACTTTTGGTTGCGAAGCTTTTGTCCATGTTGATAAAGAAAACAGAACCAAGCTTGATGCTAAATCTCAGAAATGTACCTTCATTGGATATGGGATAGATGAATATGGCTATCGGTTATGGGATTTTGAAAATAAGAAAATAATTAGAAGTAGAGATGTTATATTCAATGAGAAGGTTATGTATAAAGAACAGATGCAGGAAAAGAAGCATGAACATGACAAACAAGAATATGTGGTGTTGGATGAGATTCCTGAAAATGAAATGCCACAGGTACTTGATGCTCAGCAACAACAGATTATCCCACAAACTCCTGCAAGTGTTAGACGTTCTACGAGGACAAGTAGACCCCCTGAAAGATTTTCTCCTTCTTTGTATTCTATTTTATTAACAGATTCTGGTGAACCAGAAGAATATGAAGAAGCAATGCAGGTGGATGCCAAACAATAGTGGCAGCTAGGCATGAAAGAGGAGATGGACTCCCTGATGAAAAATAAGACTTGGGACATAGTTCCTTTACCTGCAGAAAAAAGAGCCTTTCCTAACAAATGGGTTTATCGACTGAAGGAGGAGGAAGGAGGTCAGAAAAGATATAAGGCCAGACTTGTGGTAAAAGGGTTTGCACAGAAAAAGGGTATAGATTATGATGAAATATTTTCTCCAGTTGTAAAAATGACTTCAATTAGAACTGTACTTAGTCTTGTGGCTACAGATGATTTACATCTTGAACAATTAGATGTCAAAATAGCTTTTCTCCATGGAGATTTGGAGGAGGAAATTTACATGTTGCAACCACAGGGATATGAGGTCAAAAGTAAGGAGAACTTGGTGTGCAGGTTGAAGAAAAGTTTGTATGGCCTAAAGCAAGCACCCCGACAATGGTATTTAAAATTTGATAGTTTCATGGCTGAACACGGTTATCATAGATGTCATTCTGATCATTGTGTATATTTTAAGAGATTTGATAATGGCAGTTATATTATCCTGTTGCTTTATGTTGATGACATGCTTGTTGCTGGGTCTAACATGCAACATATAAATGATCTTAAACAGAAATTAGCCAGGTCATTTGCTATGAAGGATTTGGGTGCAGCCAAGCAAATTCTCGGTATGAGGATTACACGGGACAAGAAAAATAGAACCTTGAATTTGTCCCAAACTGAGTATATAAAAAAGGTGTTGAAAAGATTTAACATGCAGGATGCAAAAGCAGTTAGTACACCTTTGGCTAGTCATTTCAAATTGACTAAGGAGATGTGCCTAAAGGCACAGGAAGAGGTTAATAAAATGTCTAACATCCCGTATTCATCAGTTGTTGGCAATCTGATGTATGCAATGGTATGCACAAGGCCAGATATTGCACATGCAGTGGGAGTTGTGAGCAGGTTTATGAGTAATCCGGGTATGGAACATTGGAATGCTGTGAAATGGATTCTTCGGTATTTGAAAGGAACTACTATGAAGGCATTATGTTTCAAAGGATGTAATGCTGCTCTAAGTGGATTTGTTGACTCTGATCTGGCAGGTGATACTGATTCACGGAGGAGTAGTACAGGCTATGTTTTTACTATAGGGGGAACTGCAGTCAGTTGGATTTCTAGGCTGCAAAAGGTTGTTGCACTTTCAACCACTGAAGCTGAGTATGTTGCTGCTACAGAAGCCAGTAAAGAGATGATTTGGTTGCAATGTTTTCTGAAGGAATTGGGTCAGAAACAAGAGGATAGCCCATTGTATACTGATAGCCAGAGTGCCATTCATCTTGCGAAGAACTCTGCTTTTCATTCAAGGACAAAGCACATTCAGCTCAGGTACCACTTCATCCGGACTATTTTGGAGGAGGGTCAGTTACGGCTTAAGAAGATTCACACAAGTGAGAATCCTGCCGATATGTTCACAAAGGTAGTTCCATAGGAGAAGCTGATTTC
>NW_026730722.1:0-6198 GCF_030272615.1 Cryptomeria japonica | reverse complement strand
CCTAGATGGGATCTTATGCTAAATAAAGCAATTAACATTTTAACGTTTGACACTTCAATTTTTATTTGCTCGATTAATTAATATTATTACGTTAAAATCATATTAATAATTAATCTATAGACACAAGATTTAATCAAGTTATAAAGGAAGGATGTATTAACACAGATGGAGGAAACTTGTTAGAAGATAAATAATTATTATTGAACCAAGTAATTATATTAATGCCTATTTAGTGGAAGTCGATCTAATTAAGTATTATAATTTGCAACTGTAATAAAAGGGACATTCGATGTGAATTTATTATTGTCCTTATAAAAATCATTTTGTTTCGTTTGATTGTAGGAGACATCGTAATTTGTTACGTTAGGAATATCCTGACTTTGTCGTCTAGGAGTTTCATAGAAACCTAAGGCTTCTAAATAAATTTGTTCTATCCATCGCTCATGTTAGAAAAATGTTTTATTATAATTTAAGGTTCTGCTTGGAGAAACATGTTAAGTTGTCACATCTAATTAAGCATAGGTTGCATGTAATTAAGTGTTCAAAAAAAAGTTGTTGTGTGTGTTTTTTCCCAAAATTTTGGGCATGACATTTTGGTATCAGAGCCCTAGGTTCATACACTGGTGAACATGGGCTACATTCATAACTTAGTTGAACTAAACTATGGCTTTGAAGTATAACACCTAGGTGGAAACTTGCGAAATAACAAAGTGAAACATAAGTGAAAATTCTTCTAAATCAACAGATCAACATATATCAATTCAAGGGGTTCCAAGGGTCACTAAAAGCCTTGAAATTTGAAACTAATTAGTCATAATGTTTATGGCATAATAAGACCCCAGAGGCTACAAACATTTTAAAATTATAAATATTCTCAGTATTTAATAAACGAAATTTAGATCCTTAGTACTTATAAGATTACCATTCAATTGGAACCCAAATGCAATGATTTCCCTAATCAAATCAAGTATGAGGAGTTAATTCTACAATAAAATATCTTTGATGGTAACTAAGAGAATACCATCCATTGAGGTATGTTCTTGACTTGGCAAGTCAAGCAAGCTAGTTAGACATAAGATGAAGGCACAATAAACAAGATAATTGAGATAGCGACAACTCAAGTTAATTTTTTTTTAGCTATACAAAAATTTTGGTGGTTCGAGGACCACGACTGCCATTTGAGACAACAATGAAGAAGAGTTAAGAGGTACTCTTGTGAATATTAGAAAGAAGCATTAACCAATCCTAATGAATAGGTGTCTTAAGTGTGTGGTCAGGCTAGGTTTCTTATTAAGAGCATTCGTTAGACAATCCTTGTAGCAATGCAGAGAAGCTAGAGTTGTATCGCCCTAAAGATAAGGACTAAAATGATGAATGATAGCCTCCTTGATAGGTGGACCCTAGCAATATTATAGATGAATTAACTAAGGATAAAGGATACATGAACTTCTTGGGTTAAAGCACGTAATTGCAATAAACCCTAAGTTCATCCATAGTTATATAATTGGGGACACAAGCAAAGTAAAGCTACAACTAGTTCCCTTATGGGAAGACAATCTTGGAGAAATTAATGGCAAGGAGAGTAGGGATGATTTGGGAATCATACAAAAATCCCTATTGAAGTGCAAGGAGTGTAAAAGTATTAGGAGCTTATACTCTTGGAATGGGTAACTAATATTCGTTCAGAACCTAAGGAGAAAAGTGCAACCCAATCATGGCTAGTCGCTAGTTACAAGACAATATGTAACACAATATAACTACTTGACACAACCGAAGTAGGTTTGTAAATTTATGGCACTCAAGTGGGAAGGTATGCGAAAACATTAAGTATGGATGAAACAACATGCAGATGGAAATGGCTTATGGAAAGATAGTATAGTAGTATTATAATATGAAGGTTTTAATGACGAATAGTTGGTAGTATAAGATATTTTATGAGAACATGGATAAGGAGCCGAATTATGTGGTTAGCCAAGGGAGAACTTGGAAATTATGGGAGTCTTAAGACATTGGTAATTATTGGACACCCTTATGTTATACCGTAATTAGGTAACAGGATATTATGATGATAAGGTGGGTTACGTGGTTTGAAAGAAATTGTAAGTAGTGTTATGCCGAAATTGGCTAGTAAGTAAATATAAATAAGTAATATGGAAAGAGATACTTCTTTTTACCAAATTTTAATTAATAGGGTGAGTGTTTGTCACTTCTCGAGTTCACACCCCCCTTGATATCATAAGTTGCATAAGGGAAGTAGGAGGGAATAAGTCAACTCTCCGTGTTGTTTGAAATATGTCATGAAATGTGTGGTAAGGAATTAGTTGCCAAGCGTTATTGATTTTACTTGACAATTAGTCCACCCCAAATGGTTCTTAACCATAAGTGTTAGTAATTTGGCAACATGCTCCCTATTGACAAGAATGAAAGGATGATTAGAGGTGAAAATTCAAGGAGCTAGCAAAGGTGCTAAGAAAACAAATGATGTCCCTAGTAGAATTATATGATTACATTTTTTTTCAAAATCTTAAGTGTTTCTAAGTATACAAGTGACAATTTTGTGCCGAACTATCCACCACATGTGAGTAAGACATGAAAGTGTCGATGCATGAGTTACCACGTAATATTGAACCAAGGTTTAGCATATCAAGAAAATTAATGGAAGTCCTAGAAGAATGGATGGAGAATGGTAGAGTTAGTGCAATCACCTGTTAGATATAATTATGGATGTTATTAACCCTAAATAGATAATAGATAATGTCGGAAAGTGTGGCTTGCGATAGCAATCGTGTGAAGGTTAAAATGGAACATGATCTATAAAACGATTGCAATCTCATGTGTATAAGATATTTCATAAATAATAAAGGAATATAGATAATCTAAGAATCTCAAGAGTCTAATAATCACTTCCTAACACACTTAGGACGTGTGATCTTGGGTGATGTGTTGCGGTTACTCCCTATAGCATGGCTAGTATGGTCATCTTGTTTCAATTTTTGATTCGACAGTATTTTTGACTTTCTTTGAATAGTATTTTGCAATCTAGGGGCTAGTACTTTCTTTTTATTTATTTATTTTTATGATGAAAGGACCACTAAATTTATGTTTCTTTTTATTGGAGCTATGGCACTTGCCATGTTGCTAATTTTAATATCTTTCAATTGCCGACACTTTTTCTTCTTTGATTGGACTTGGTAAAAGTAACTTTTATTTTGATCTTTTAAAGTGTCAAGTGGTCATTTTGACGTTAATATAGCTAGCCCTAGTGATGCGATTTGTGTAAAGTATATCATTTTCATTGAACCACTGATAGTGTGTCAAGGGAGAATACCGCAAGGAGTGAAATTAGGCACACAGGGTAAACAAAGAATGTTGTTTCAAAATAAGGTAAAGAAGGGAATATTCTCCTAAATAAAATTATTTGTGAGTAATCTAAGAGAGGAAATTTATAACAAAAAAATAAAATAAAAATAAAAATACATATATATGTGTGTGTGTGTGTGTGTGTGTAATGAATTGCGAAAGTGATGATAATTGCATACTGGTAAATTTGGCATGTGTATGGAGATGATTGTGAGGATGAGATCAAAAAGAAATAATAATTATTAATTTTCATCACTCCCTTAGAATGGGATGGTTATGTACCTTAATGTTTGGGTTTTGCGAATAATGTACCTATGAAACTAAAAACCTTGGTGCCTAGAAATACCAAGCATTGTGGGCCCTAGAAGTAGAAAATTTACCTACTTATGGGTAGATTCAAAGAACTTAAACTTGATTATTCCTTGATGCCTAAGGACGTTCGAAGAAATCATGCACCTAGGGTGGTTTACCAAATATATAATTAACCCCCTTATGAGGCACCTTGATGTAAAATAAGTAGATTCATTATGGGTAAACTGGGATGTCAATTCTCTTTAGTGGCGAGCATGGATGACAATTGCACTGGGATAAACATGTTTTACACGAACCCTTAATAAGTATGACTCCTAGAAATTAATAAGTAAACTATCATGTGTAACCTTGATTATGGGAGTTGATGTGTGTTATTGATATAATTTGGATGGTGCATTAATGCAAGTTGTTGAAAGATAGAATTTTGTAAACACCTACTTGAGATTAAAGGGAAATGTAAGCATTTAACCTTATGAAGATAGTAAGCTAATTACAATAATAAGTTGGTTTCGCTAATGCATCTTTCTAGTAGGCAAGATAATATTTAGAGTAACCTATTGAAATTGTGGGAAATGGTATGTCCCTATTTCCTATTCTGCTCATGTGACTTCCAGGAGTAAGTCGATCTCTAGGGGAGGAGGATGTAGAGCCCCTCCCCAATCAAGCTCTAGTTAACTTAGTTGACCATGGTTGACCTTACTAATTAATGCTATAATTCAATAGGATGGGCTATGTTAGATGGATAGATTGGTGAGAAAAGTAATTTGAACCAGGTTACGAAATCATTTCACCTTGAGGTGTACATTTTGATGTGTTATGGATACATAACTCTATATGATTCTAGAATAGGATAACTTTGAAATGATGTATGTCATTATTAGATTTGCAGGATCTTACTATGATGATAGAAATAGGATGCATGTCTTATGTATAGATCAAAATTATGAGGATTATGATAATTGCTTATGTGGATTTATTTGGATATAAGATATATCAATTTGTTTAAATGTAAATTATATGCAGAGTGTTTGAAGTGAATTCTTATTCATGTGCTTAATTTTATATGAGGTTATTTGGAATTACTAATGTGTAATTGAGATGCGCAAGAAAATTATCCATGTGACCATGGAAATATTATGGAGAACCAAACCTAGACATATGTACGTTCGTAAAACAAGGGGCTGTCTATTTGGAGAGACAACACCCCGTATGTATCATATTTTATTTGTAATAGTAAATGATGCATGTGTGTTAAATTTTATTTATTGATTTATTTAAATCCAACAAGAGACAAATTTCATGTGTAATTTTGTAATGTATTCTATTGTGTCACTTGACACGTGTTGATTTATGTCTTGAATTTTGACTTGTCTCTTGGAGGGAGTTGTTTCAACCATAGCTTTTTCAAACATTTGAATGTGGTTCCAAATTTTCCTTGGGTAGAGAGTCTTTGGAGTGCTCAACTCAGGTTTGACCCGAAAGTTAACTTCAGATGGGTTTATAAGGGGTCAAATGGACTCCTAGGGGTAGTTTAAAGGTGTTTCCTAAAGCCCATAAGGTATACCTATGCGTTAGGAGTATTTTTAGGCATGTGTCTACTCCCATGTGACTATTTAGTCACCTCAAAAAGTAAGTTTCCTAAGGTGAGCGAAAATTGAAATTAGAAGGTGCCATCTAGGTTAGATAACCTTCCCTTTTGATGAGAGATCCTTTTTGATCTTTTTCTTAATTTTTCCTTTTTCAATTTTAGAAACCTGTGAGAACTTTCACTAAGGTCTTCTTAGGCAAGGAGGAGAGATTTTGCGGGTAATCACGCACTCTCCATTTTTAGAGATCATGCAATTTTGAAAAAAAAGATATAGTTTTGGGATAGAATTTTGGCTAAGTGTAGAAGGAAGATTTGTGGATTTGGGCTGCTCATCCTCAAACTAGTTCTAGCAAACCTTTGGGCAGATTGAAGGTTGGTTCATCTCTTCTTTTGCTTTTTTTTAAGTTGCATGTTTATGTTGGAAAGATTGTTTGAATGAAAAAAGTTGTTGTCTTGTATTTTCTTTTGTAAAAATTATTATGCGACCTTTCTTTTATTCTTTTATGCATTTCCTATGATTTGTGAGTAACCAAGGCCTTCTACTCTTGGGAGAGTAGGATGGTCTTGCAGGTGGTAGAATTTTAACAGCCCTCGAGTGAGAGACTCTCTTTATGAGAGCGAACTCAAGGGGTGTATATGTGACCCTTGCTGCATGGCCTGGTTTGTGCATTTGGGGGTTATAAGAGGAGAAAGCATGGCATGAATGCCTTGGGGGGCATAAGGAATGTGGGGTTAATGAACTTATGAAATATCTTTGTTTGCCATAAAGTGGCATTAAGATCTACCATTCTTGTAGTCTCCTCAGAGTATTGGTCCACTACCACCCATGTAAAATCATCACATTTTGTGATGGAGTGGAGCCTTGGTTGGGAAAGTGTTGCTATATGTTTTTCCCTTGCTTGTTGTGTTTGCATGTCTGTAACCTGTTTAGGGCTTGT
>NW_026730721.1:0-6238 GCF_030272615.1 Cryptomeria japonica | reverse complement strand
ACCTCTAATTTCTTTAGGTGATAGGTGTTGTGTAACAACATGGGAACTCTCACATATCCACCACTATCATTCTACAGGACATCATTTGTGTTACTCTCCCTCTTTCTCTTCCTACCTGTTGTTTTCTTCTGGAAAAGATATTACAGGTAGAGAGAGGGAGAGAGAGAAACAGGGAGGGAAGGTAGAGAGAGGGAGAGAGGTAGAGGGAGGGAGAGGGAGATAGAAGAGGGGGGGTGGGAGAGAAGAAGGGGTATAGAGGAAGGGAGATGCAGAGAGAGAGAGAGAGAGAGAGGGAGATAGAGGGAGAGAGGTAGAGGGAGGGGGAGGGAGAGAGAGAGAGGGAGAGGGGGAGAGTTGGGGGGAGGGAAAGAGGAAGGGTCTTAAGGGGTCACAGGATACCGTATGGCCTCTTAGGAAATAATATGGCATCTAATGACACCTAAGGGGTCATATGGTGGACTAATAAAATGATATATTAAATTTAAAGTTATGAATAGAACATCACACAATGAGACTCCAAGCGAACAAACAATGAGGCTTCACTAAAAAGCAAGTGTAAGAGCTTGACCTAATCCTAAGAGTACTACCTAAGTTCTAAAACATATGATGCTTTTAAATTTGCAAGGTTATAAGACTAAGATCTATTGTGACTATAGGAATTACACACTTGATTTCTTTCATGGGTATGCACTGTTCCAAGTTGTTTGACAAGTGATGATCATCAAATACTACCACTGCCATGCATAAAACAAACTTTAATTTCTTTAGGTGACAGGGATTGTGTAACAACATGGGAACTCTCGCATACCCACCACTATCATTCTATAGGACATCATCTGTGTTACTCTCCCTCTTTCTCTTCCTACCTATTGTTTTCTTTTAAAAAACATATTGCAGGTACTCTGACTCATCATGTTGCTTTGTTGACACTATTTTCCACATCTGCTCTGCTCATTAAAAACACATTCGAGAAGAATATTTCTATAAGTTTCCTTGTTTGTCACAGTAATACACCTATGGTTCAATTTTAAACCCTATTCCTCTTATTCAATATACACACAAAAATCCATCAGTCAATTTTTTTAGGAGAGGATGCATGATAAAAATCAAAGAGGAAGTTGCAGATAAGAAATAAATTCACTTACTTCTATAGAAGTGCAAACATAGTTGCAGTGGGGTATGGAGGGAGAGAAGAAGAGAAAGAGGGATGGGGTATGGAGGAAGGGAGAGAGAGAGAGAGAGAGAGAGAGAGAGACCTTGTATGCATTTGAGGGAGAGATGATACACTTACATGTGTATATATATGTTTAATATATTATATGTATATAAACATATTATATATACAATGTCATATTATACACATATTATATATTACATATATTATATGTATATAAACATATTATACATAGAATATCGTATTATACAATAGTGCATATGCGCTGCTTACACTATACATGCCCTGTACGTGCTTTTTAAACCATAAATACCCCATACACGCCTTTGACTGTTTAGGCTTGGAAATAGGCCTGGATGACAAAGCTACGGATTGGAAGTTTGATTTCTCTCCATTTCTCTCATTTTTGACGTGTTTTATTTTATCAACTTGGTTTACCAACTTTGTCATCATCAGGTTTACACTTCATAAAGTGGGTATTTCTAAAATTGCCAACATATTTTCACCTATCTTCTGAGCTTTCTAACCATATAATTTGTTTTCAATTTGAACAACAATAACATATTATTAATGAATTTCTTTTACTAGTGTCTCCATAGTTTTCATAGACATAGGTGCACCATTTTTTGAATAACTTTTGATATACGTATCCAAATTTTAAAAACTTTATATATTATTGTAGTGCACTTGATTCTTTACAATTTACAAAAAAAAAATTGTATTTTTTTATTTTTTTAGTGCAACTTATGCTTCGTGCACGAACAATTACCCCATTTTTCAGGATGTGCTCGATTGGGAAAATCATAAAAAACAAAATACTCAACAAAAAATTACACAAAAATAAACATCTTCTAGTGCTCACTCTTAATTATCTTTCTGCCAAAGGATTTCTCAAAATACTAAATCTAACTTTGACTTTTTTGATGCACACATCAGACACTATGTTAGGTTTTTCAAAAAAAACAGGGTCACTTTTTCGTGTGCGAAGGATTTGAACCCCTTAATCTTATCCAATTTTGAAAAAGTCTAGTACTTTGGAAACTCGATTCAGAGTACTACAATATTTGTTCTTTGATTATCTTCATATCTTGAGTGGATGACTTTCAAATTTTGCGTCTAAGTTCAGGTTCACCTGATTTCAGAAAAAAAGTGTGCACTTATACCCCCTTTTTGACAATCATCTTTGTGCACTTACCCAGACATCATCCCTGCTCATGATGGTTGTCCCTTTGGCCATCCCTCAATTTTGCACAAGATTTTACCTCTTGGAAAATAACATGTTCCCTTGGATAATGACATTATCCAATGATGTCATCTCTTGAGGTTACCCCTAATGCTTTCTTAGCATCTTCTCAAGCCATCTCAAGGTGACATTTGTCAACTTGGTATTGGATTGAATCCCCCTCATGGACTGATAACTTTCAACCCTAGCCCTTGTTGAGATTGCTCAATCTTGACTATCCATTTCTCTATTTTCTCTATAAATAGAGCTCATTTCTTCAATCAATTAATCCATCAGCTTGTGCATCAAACTTATAGTCATTTTGCAGGCTATCAAGGAGCTCAAGTTTTCATCTTCAAGGACTTAAATAATCTTAGTTGCATGTTATTTTATCTTTCATTATGTTGATAATATCATGCTAACCCCATTGTCATGCTAGCTTAGTTAATAACATTGTATATCAATTTCATAGCAATATCCATGTTAGTCTAATTTGCACACCATAAGCTTTCAATTTGGAATCAATCTTAGTTTCATATCTTCCATTCCATCTTGCATTTCATCTCTTCATATCATTTGATCATCTAGCTAGGATCTTAGTTGCATTCATTTTGATCCTAGATCATATCATTTAAATCTCTTCCTTTAGGTTGTCATCTTAAAGATCAAGTTCTCTTCCAAGTGAGGGCCACCTTGAATCTTGAATATCCTTGGAGATAGAGGATAATGAGACGATTTTGAGAGTTTTTGATTAACCAATATGTTTGATTGATTTTAATCTCTAATGCAATGTCTCATTGGTGTATTTGTGTTGTTTGTGTCTCTTTTGCAGGTACCACAGTCTGAGCATACAATATTTATGCTCTTTAAATAAAATAACTTGATGCAATATTATTTGTGTGTTGAAAAGTAGGGTTAAACTATGAAAACTATGCATGTAATATGGTGGTTTTATTCATCTAGCTCACATAAATTACTTTAAAATTCCTTCAGAATGTGTATGATATTTGTGACTGACTTAAGTATTGAATGTTATGTCATTTGAATTTCATTAGACCCTTTACAATCAAAGCTAAATCTAAGAGAATAATTACCTATTGAGTTTTACTATTTAATCCATTAAAAATTAATGTTATTTGATATTTTATTTTAAAAATTTAGTAGATTTTAATTAGATTTCAAGTATTTCATTCAAAGATCTTTAAAGATTTGTCTATTAATTTGATATAATTAACTTTGAATGTAAGAATTACTAACTTGGCATTATATCAGCATAGGATCCTTGTCAAACAAATCACATAGACCACCTAGCTACTCCAACATTTAAATAATTAGCACAAAAGGACTTCAAAGTTGATCAATTTTTTTTAGGTGAAGAAGAGTGTTGTTGATTTTACTTGAGTGATTTGTGTCAAAAGAACCATTAACACTAAATTATATGTATCTATAATTCAATTATAAGAATTAGATGAAACAATGGTTATCTTAAATGTTGGTCCTCTATTTATGAAATTTAACATCTAATTTGTATGCCAAATATTATATAACAATTAAATTATATTCAAATATTTGAATGTTAAGTCCATTTTAAGATTACATCATTTTGGATAGGCAATTATTTGTCAAGTAGTCTTACTACTAGTGGTTGTTCAACTGTATTATATACTTTATGAATCAAATACTAGTATTCTGACAAATTTAGGCTTAAATTCTCTCTCACTATCATCATTTTTCTTTTAATGTTTTAGAAAAGGAATAATAAAAATAATTATAATAGATTTATGTTTTCAAGTTGATTTAGCTGTAAAACTTTTTGACATTTTATAATATAGCAATATAAAATGAAGATGACATGGATATGGAAATTTCACCTCCGCACTATGAAGAACCATTACAACTTCTTATTAATTATTTTAGACTAGGGACTCCACAAGAACCATTACGTGTTCGTGACAAACTACATTCCTAGAATGCTAGATAGTACAAACTTTACTAAATTCCATCAACATCACATTAGAATATGATGCTTCACTTTCACACACACATATTAGCAATTTTTATGAGCACCTCAGTCAGTTGAAGAGGCTTGGAGAAGAATACGGCGTGATCAGATCCTTCAATTTCGTACACCATTTGTGGAGGATTCTCTACAATCGTTTTTCTCTGGAACGCCTCCACAAGAAGCTTATCCTCCTTTGACACAACGTATATTCTCCTAACACTTCCATAGTTTTTAGCTGTATACAAAAGAGGTTCATACCATAGAGGAAATTTTTTCACCAGCGATTCCCACAACGTCAGATCCTGCATTCAGAGCCATGTTAATCAATCAATCAATTGAAATTCCAAAATTACCCAATACACTACCGAAGAGTTTCTCTTCTCAAGTGATTTACCCAAGGAGGACTGTTCTGTAATAAAGATTGTCGCGTAAACTGGGTGCCCAACTTGAATGATGTTGCCGGATTCCCTTTCCCGTTTGCATAGTAAAATGTGGAGTCTCCAAAGTCTCCAATAAAGGATAAGATCTGTCAAATTATATGCTTTCAGAGAAATGGTATAGTAACTGAAGACTGTTGGTAGTGCATGAATTAGTTGAAAGAGAAAGAATTCATTAAACCTCAGCGATAATATCAGAGAGAGTTGTTCCGCTAAGGGGCATGAAGGCAGTAACAAATACAGCTGCTGCAATTTTATGTGGGAAACGCTCCATGGTAAAACTCAAATTTAAGCCACCAGCACTGTGCCCAGCCAATATAACCTGAACAGACATACAGCTTAAAATTAGTCGGCATCCTTGGTATTGATGATCTGAATAATAGATACAGGTTTAAACAATACATACAATCATGTTTATACAGCACGTTCTAAGTTTTGATAAAACATACAATCATGTTTATATAGCACGTTCTAAGTTTTGATTTCTTTAGATGGTTCATTTTAGATTGGCTTTTCCCATAGAATTCATCTATTAATATGATTTAAAATGAAACCATCCAAAGAGATCAATTAGATTAAGCTCTTCCTCATACAACCCATCTATTAATATGAAAACAAACCACCTTAAAAAAATCAAAATATAGATTAAACTCTTGACGAAATCACTAATACAATAATTTGGTAATAAGACATATTATTCCTCTAAAATATTCATCACTAATACAATAATTTGGTAATAAGACATATTATAAGATGGGGTTTCCACTCTTTAAATCAATCTTGACAACATGGAATTGAACAAAAATTTATTGTTACTAGCCCAAACTAGTCAACCAAATGAGAAGCACATAGGACATCTAGGTGTAGTAAATAAATTCTAAAAATAAATATAAGGACAAAAGACAAATGACAATATAAGTCAACCTGCAATGTTGATGTTAGACCATGATTATGTATAAATTATTTAAATTATGATGAAGGGTGGCATTTGAAAAATATGAAAGACTAAGAGAGACATCACTAGTGTCTTATTTCATTACAATGTTAATGCTCAAGGTCCCAATATCAAAAAATGCTTGTGAAATGTAAAATTAATCTTCAATGTGACTAAAAAATATTTAACTAGACCTTCTAAGGTTCATGTTAAAAACTAGTTATCCATTTAAGCTAAAAGTCTACATAATGATTGCTTACATTGGAATATAATTGTAGTTTCATAAATTGTATACCTTACAATTTCATCCTCACCTATGCCTCACTTCTTCATTTTAGCCTTTTATGTTTTGACTTCGCTTTGATTCTACTCACACCCATCTAAAATCTGCATCTTTTGTGACCTTGCTAGACACCGTTCAATTTTGAGCCCTTATTGCTAGGACCAAGACACCCTAGGCACCATGGTC
>NW_026730720.1:0-6246 GCF_030272615.1 Cryptomeria japonica | reverse complement strand
GTATTCTCAGGGGTCATATGGTATCCTAGGGATCCATGCATGTGTCCTAAGGGGTCATAGGACACCATATGACTCCTTAGGACACCATATGACCCATAACGACACATAAGAGGTCATATGGAGTCCAAAGGGGTCACAAGACACCATATGACCCCTTAGCATACCATACGACCCATAATGACACCAAATGGTATCCTAAGGGGTCATAAAATACTATATGACCTCTTAGGATACCATACGACCGATAACGACACCATATGGAGTCCTAAGGGGTCAAATAGTGCCCTGAGGGGCTGTAGGAGACCATATGACCCCTTAGAACACCATATGACCCCTGATGACACCATATGGTATCCTAAGTGGTCATAAGGTGTCCTAGGGGTCATACAACACCATAAGACACATAACAATACCATATGGTGTCCAATGGGTCATTGAACACCATATGACCCTTAGAACACAATACAACCCCTAACAACATGTAAGGGGTCATAGGACACTATATGATCCCTTATAATACCACAGGACCTATAATGATGCCAAATAGATCCTAAGGGATCATAGAACACCATATGATCCCTTATAATACCACAGGACCTATAATGATGCCAAATAGATCCTAAGGGATCATAGAACACCATATGACCCTTTTGGACACCATATGGTGGTGTTATGGGTCGTATGGTATCCTGAGGAGTCATATGGCATCTTATGACCCCTTAGGACACCATATGATGTCGTTATGGGTTGTATGGTGTCTTAAGGGGTCATATGGTGTCCTAAGGGGTCATAGAACACCATATGACCTCTAATAACACCTAAGGGATCATATGATGTCCTAGGAGTTCATAGAATACCATATGACCCTTTAGGACACCATACGACCCATAATGACACCATATAGAGTCCTAAGGGATCATAGAACACCATATGACCCATAACGATACGTAAGAGGTCATATGGAGTTCGAAGGGGTTATAAGACACTATATGACCCCTTAGTACACCATACAACCCATAATGACACTAAATGGTGTCCTAAGGGGTCATAAAACACTATATGACCTCTTAGGACACCATATGACCCATAATGACACCATATGGAGTCATAAGGGGTCAAATATTGTCCTAAGGGGTTGTAGGAGACCATATGACCCCTTAGGACACCATATGATCCCTAATGACACCATATGGTGTCCTAAGTGACCATAAGGTGTCTTAGGGATCATACGACAACATAAGACACATAACGATACCATATGGTTTCCTAATGTCTCATAGGATACTATATGACCCTTAGAACACAATATGACCCCTAACAACATCTAAGGGGTCATATGGTATCCTAAGGGGTCATATGACACTATATGATCCATTAGAACACCATAGGACCTATAATGATGCCAAATAGTATCCTAAGGGGTCATATAACACCATATGACCCTTTAGGGCACCATATGGTGTTGTTATGGGTCGTATGTTATCTTGAGGGGTCATATGGCATCCTATGACCCCTTAGGACACCATATGATATCGTTATGGGTCGTATGGTGTCTTAAGGGGTCATATGGTGTCCTAAGGGGTCATAGGATACCATATGACCTCTTAGGAAACAATATGACCTCTAATGACACCTAAGGGATCATATGGTGTCCTAAGAGGTCATAGAATACCATATGACCCTTTAGGAAACCATACGACCCATAACAACACCATGTGGACTCCTAAGGGATCATATGTTGTCCTAAAGGATCATAGAACACCATATGACTGATTAGGACACCATATGACCCATAATGACATGTAAGAGGTCATATGGAGTCCTAAGGGGTCATAAGATACCATATGACCCCTTAGCACACCATACAACCCATAATGACACCAAATGGTGTCCTAAGGGGTCATAAAACATTATATAACCTCTTAGGACATTAGGACACCACACAACCCATAATGACACCATATGGAGTACACCATACGACCCATAAATATTATCCAACCAATACATCTACATGATACAAAGAAACCAATACGTTCATTTTCTTCAAACGTTCTACTTTATATCCCATCTTCTTTAAAAAAATAGAGAAAACTGAACACCTTGTCAATCTTCTTATCACCTTATATATATGCAAACAAAAAGAAGATATATTAGAGGGAGAGGAAGAGAGAGGGGAGAGAAGGAGGGAGAGGAAGAGAGAGGGATGTGAGAGAGAGAGAGAGAGAGAGAGAGAGAGAGAGAGAGAGAGAGAGAGAGAGAGAGAGATGAGAGAGAGAGAGAGAGAGAGAGCTAGAGAGAGAGATGGGTATGGAGGAGGAGAAGGGGAAGAGCGGAGAGGAGTGAGAGAGGGTGGAAGGGAGAGAGGAGAGAGAGAGAGAGAGGAGAGGAGAGAGAAGAGGAGAGAGAGAGAGAGAGAGAGAGAGAGAGAGAGAGAGAGCACCTTGAGTGCTTGAGAGGGAGAGGAGAGAGAGGGAGGAGGAGAGAGAGGAGAGAGAGAGAGAATGTGCTTTAGAGGGGGAGAAAGGGAGACAATACACATAGATACACACATAGGGAGAAAGGGAGACAATACACATAGATACACACATATGTGTGTATATATATATATATTTAATAAATTATATATTATTATATACATGTATATATATAAATATTATATATTATATATTTTTATATTATATATAAATTATATATTATATTTATAGACACATATTATATATACAATATCATACTTTACACACTCCCAAAATTTAAACATTAAAAGCGCACACGCGCTATTTATAGTAAAAATAGCGTGTACGCGCTTTTTATAGTAAAAATAGTGCGCATGCACTTTTTATAGTTAACATAGACCGTACGCGCTTCTTACACCATAAGTACCCCGTACGCGCTTTTTATACCATAGGTACCCCGTACACGCTTTTGACTATTTAGGCTTGGAAATAGGCCTAGATGGCAAAGCTATGGTCTAGAAGTTTGATTTCCCTCCATTTCCCTCCTTTTTGACGTGTTTTATTTTATCAACTTGCTTTCTCAACTTTGTCATCATCAGGTTTACATAGCATCAAGTGGGTATTTCTAAAATTGCCACCATATTTTCACCCATCTTCTAAGCTTTCTAACCATATAATTTTTTAAAAATTTGAACAACAATGACATATTATTATTGAATTTATTTTACCAGTGTCTCCATAGTTCTCACAGACATATTCACACCATTTTTTTAATAACTTTTGATATACTTATCTAAATTTTTTTAAAATTATATATTATTGTAGTGCACTTGATTCTTTATAGTTTATTAAAAAAAATTGTATTTTTGATTTTTTTAGTGCAACTTATGCTTCGCGCATGAACGGGTACCTAATTTTCAGGATGTGCTCGATTGGAAAAATCATAAAAAAAAAATACTCAACAAAAAATTACAAAAAAATACACATCTTCTAGTGCTCACTCTTAACTATCTTTCTGCCAAAGGATTTGTCAAAATACTAAATCTAACTATGACTTTTTTGATGCACACATCAGACACTATGTTATGTTTTTCAGAAAAAATCAGGGTTTGTTTTTCGTGCGCGAAGGATTGACCCCCTTAATCATATCCAATTTTCAAAAAGTTTAGTAGTTTGGAAACTAGATTGAGAGTACTACAATATTTGTTCTGTGATTATCTTCATATCTTGAGTGGATGACTTTCAAATTTTGCCTCCAAGTTCAAGTTCACCTGATTTTAGAAAAAAAAGTGTCCACTTATACCCCCCTTTTTTACCACCATCTTTGTGCACTTACCCTTGAAATAAGGGATATCCCTTAGGTCTAGCAGGAACCTAAAGTGTAGAGGAGAACAACATCATTATCTCATGCTCATTGGCTACTGATATGAGAGTCTTGAGGACTAAGATGGCTATTTAATAGAGATAATTAGGCAAACAGTTGGACAAATCAACATGGGGGACTAAATTAGTAAATGCCAAACATCAACACCAATTCCAATTTATCATTAGGATAATTACTATATCTTACTCTAACATTAAAGAAACTGAAAAATGATAAATATTACAGGTACATCAACACAAGAGAACACCATATATGTGTGGAAAGATAGATGGAAAAAACCATAAATATTGCACACATCAACACAAGAGGGCACCATATATGTGGAAAGATAGATAAAATTGTAGTGATATCACTTTCTTGGAGTTACTAACCAAATCTAGCCTCACAAAGATAGTAAAAAACTTAGAATATTTTGTAGACATCAACCCATTGGAATTACAACCTCAAATGGAGACATCAATCCCCAATTACATTTGTTGGCACTAGTATATAGGAGAGGTAAATCCCTTATTTCAAAAAATGAGAACCAACTTAGAGAAAGGAACCAACCTCAATTACACAAGGATATATGAAAGGTATCTCATAGGAACCTTCAAATATTAAACTTGGACTTTTAAAAAAAATTGATCTATTTCAAAAAACTTCCACATTGTATAGGAGATATCTATTTTAGTTCATACACATGCGCAAATTGAGTACACAACTAAAAACAATTCTATGATTATCTTTTATTCCCATTTTCTCACACTTAGTCCTATTGGAATGGATCTAATCAACATTGTATATGAACTCCAACATGAATTACATCCTCAAAGTTAGACAAGAATATATTAACAACATCTATAAGTCACCCTCAAGATAAACCTTAAACTAAACATGTAATAGGGCAAGTCCAAAGGCCGTCAACACATTATAGTAGGAGTGGGAACATGTTATGCATCAACTGGAACAAAAAATCAACTAGTCCCAAACACACTTCACACACTTCCATAAGTTGGTGCACAATATAATTCTATGGTGCATCCATTAGGAACATTAGCACAAATAGTAAACTAGCATTGTCAACTCTAACTTACCTTATTCTTGAGTCCCATTTCTTAAAAAAAACAGATATATTATAATGTGTAGCTTTACTTGTCTTCCAAACTACAAGCTATACAACATCAAGTTGTCATAGAATGCAGTGTAAAACACTATGCTGGTGCCACTACACATACAATATTTGAGAAACATACCTCATAAAAATAACATAGAGGCTTCCAAACTTGTACAAACAACTAAAACTTATACATGATGATAATATTAACATTAGTATATTTTTTCCTTCATTGTTCTCAAATCCATTGACATGACATGACATAAGTAATCAATGCTTTATAAATCATCTAGACATAATGATAATATTGACAACACATTTGACATACACCTTTAACATAAATCACAACATAATGTTCAACAACAAATAATAAAAATAAGTGGCAAGATGGTTAAGGGATACTTAAAATTCTAGCATCGAAAGACTTCAAAAAGATTTAGCATGAAAGATGATGTTAGCATGATTCCTTGATGATGTCACTAGGGATGAATCAATAGTTAATTCTAAAATGGATGAAGTTAGCATCATAACAGGTGATTTGACTATAATTACATCAACAATTATAAACTATTCGACTCTGGTAGAAATATGATATCAATAGGTGGGGGTGAAATCATTGTTCTTCTTGTTCATCAAAAGAAAAGAGGACATGGCTAAAACATGCTTTGTTGGAATTATTGATGCAAGTGAAGAGAAGTTGGATAGAAAAAGGCTAAGATTTACTTGGGGGTTAGGTGTTTATAAAGTGTGAAGACTTTGATTTCAACCAGAGTTGGAAACATGTGTGCGTCCCATCTATTTAATTTCTTTTGCAATAAACTAGATTAAGTTATTAAATACAAATGAAAAGATGAATTAATTATGATTACACCATTTTGTCATTATGTTTCAACTCTAGTTCTTGGACTATCCTACTGACATATGACTAAGTACAACTAATTGCAAGTAAGAATCAAATATAGGAACATGGTTGAGGAGAGGATCCTAGCCATCTGGTAAATAATGTACATGATGGAAACTTATCACACACATGCCACATAGTTCCATCTAGTTATTGCTCTAATGAATGATTTGATGATATGTTAAATGAGTATTTAGTTAATTTTATGAGATATTAAGGATAGGAGCCTTACAAAAATATACATGATAGTGATGTTTAGATGGACATTGAAATTCCACAAAAGGGAAGTGAAGTGAAGTGAGGAAAAGACTTTTTGCAAGGATTTGGCATGGAAGTGAAGTGCACTTCACTTGGAGGTGAGGTTTATGGTTAAGGGAAATTAAGGTGCAAATATGGATTAAAATCTTGGAAG
>NW_026730719.1:0-6272 GCF_030272615.1 Cryptomeria japonica | reverse complement strand
CATAGTTTTACAAACCAATCAACATAATGCAACAGTCAACTCACAACTTTGCAGAAGTAATGTAGAGAATGAGCAAAATGGAATCATGGATGATTAAAAGTAGGTGGCATTAACCTTCTTTATCATTTATGTTCAAAATAATTCTTGATTGCAAAAATATTAGCTGCTTAGCATTTCTCTAGCATTTGGTCATTGAAAGACGACCACAATTAGCTGTGTTGTGTTAAAAGAGAGGTGTTATGTGAGAGAACCGTTTCATAACTAAATTAATATCTCCATATTGCCCAGTAACTAATCACTAACAAGACTCAACACAATCACCTAAACTAATTTTAAGTGATTAAATTTTATGTATACCTAAACTCAATGGCTATATAATTTTTTTTGGTATCCACATGATTCATTCCTTCTGACAAGATTTTGGCTCAGTTACAATCTTTAGTGACCTGCCCTTGGTTTCTTTAGTGACCTGCCCTTGGTTTGTGGACAATCATATTTGGAAGAAAAGATGTTGGAAACAACATGAATTTGAAAATTATGATGTGTCTTGGATACAATTACAAAACCATAAAGGAGTCAGCATTTTAACCTTGCCTTTGCAATTGTGAAATTTATTCAGCTGAGGCTCTTGTCAAATTGTCCAAAACAAATTCATTTATTATTTTTTCAATATGTTGAACATACGACATATTGTGTAGAGAGCGGTCCTAAAAAAGCCAAAGATGATGAGTGGTACAAATTGATACTGGACTTATATTCAACAACTCATTGTTAATGTTCACGAATATGGCTACATCGATTCTTATAGGAATCATTGGTGTGAGAATATTGTAAATAATAAAATTACCTAAATTATTTAGATTTGAAACATAAACACTCCAACAGTGCTAGACGATACCTTGTTATTAATTTTCTAAGTCAGAATGGATTGATGCTTCTCAATCTGTAATTACAAGGTATGGTTCAGTCTAAAATTATAATTTTAGATTGTCTTAATTACTCGATATCAATTGGTATATTTGGTACATTTAAAAAAAATCTTTTTCATATTATAAAGGTGGATAATTTTAAACCAAAGTTCCCAGACTCGGACTCAGCTCTGACTCGGTAAGGCTGACTCGACTCGTGACTCGGCAATGACTCGGCAAAATAAGAAAACCCTTGAAATTTAGAGATTTTTAACGATTTAAAACTTGTTTCATACACCCATTATTGAATTAAGCTTAAAGACACTATAACATCATCAAATAGAAGCTAATTTGATCACATACATAAACATACATCCATCACATGCGTAGAAATGTAAATTGTCGTTGAAGGAATTAGAAAACATAGATATATAGAGTTATAAATGTTGTCCAATATATATAAAATCCATGACTTCAAATGTTCCCAAACATATATGTAACTCTAAAGTGTAAACAAAAACAAGTCTATGGCTTAGGCTCTGGCTCAGCTTCGTCTATCTGCCTCCTAGAAAGGCGTCTAAGGTAGGTCTTGGATGACTGAGTAGCCATAGTCTCTGCCTGTGATGTGCCAGTCTGAGCAGCCATAGGTGTTGTGCCTAATCGTGCTCTATCCTCCTCCTCTGCCATAGCCACAGCCTCAGCCTTTCTGTCTGCCTGGTCAACCCACTCAAGGTCCTCATTAGTGAAGACTGGATCGGTGGACTCAGTGAGCCAATCGGACTGTAGTGTTGCCCTAATGTGATTTGTGCAAGCTTTTTACCTCTTCCTCTCAGCTGGTTGCAAAACTATGGCTTCCTATTTTTCCAGTGTTCCACGGGCGTTGGGGACGAGGGGACGCGTTTCCAGGACGGGGGGACCAAGGGCCTAAGTTTGGGGACGACAGGGGGACGACGACGGGGGGGTGGCGGGGTGGTGGTGCTGATATAGTTATACATATACATATAGTACTTGAAAAACTAGTTTTGAAAAGATGTATGACACTATTACAGTATAAGAATTACATTGTCAAATGAGACTATAGGAAATTTGAAATACTAAATCTAAATACCAATTACCAAGATTTCTAAGTTGTGTTGTTATATGGAGCCTAATCAGAGTCGTAGGTTAGATTTTCCCTACTTCTATCGGCGTGGTTTCCCCCTATATTTTTCAACGGGGGTTTGGGGGCAGCGCCCCCAAGTTGGGGTCAAGGCGCATCGCCCCTTGCGGGGTCAAGGGGCAATGCCCCTTGCGCGTTCCTTGTCGCGATACAGGGCGGGGTTGAGGGGCAGCGCCCCGCGAGGCCAAAAAATCATTAAAAAATGTTATGTTTTTTTTTTGTTTTTTTTACTACACTGTTTTAAGTGACTCTGGCCGGGTCATGACCCTTAGACTCGGCGAGTCAGGGAGTGACTCGCTGACTCGGCGAGTCAGGCGAGTCACGCCCCCTGACCCGTCCGAGCCCGGGTCAGGGTCATCGTGACCCGACAGGGGTCACCCGGCCCGTTGACTCGTGTGACTCGCGTGACTCGCCGCGAGTCACGCGAACTCTGTTTTAAACCAAAAGTTATTGGGAACATTTCGAGACCAAGTTACTCCTATTATTTGCTGGAATCACTTCTTGTAATGTTGGATAACACCTTAATATTATCAGTGTAATTCAAAATGAGCAGATGCTTCTTGATCTCTGCTTACAATTCTATGGAGAAAATTTTAACCATTCAAATCATGGTATTCACATGATATTAATGGATTTAATAGTGATATTTTATTCCACGAATGAGCGTTTTAAATCATAGAAGAGCATTATAAAACAAAACTTGTTTTGAGCATTACGAGAACAAGTTGCTAATCTGTTTGTGGGATCACTACATCTACAAACTTAATCTTAGAAAAAGAAACACACTCTGGATTGTAGATTATTTATTCCTCACTGTGCATCATTTCTATAACCTATAAATAAAGTTTGGGAAAGATAAAATCAAGTCTGAAGTCTTATTTAATAACTTAGAAAAATAGTAAAGAGTCTCTTGCACTTAATATATATTTTGAAAAAAAAACAAGCCATATAAATCATGGATAATTTTTTCTGTAAAAATATATTTATCAATTTGAGTTATTATGTAATTTTATTTGTAATATTCGTTTTCACAATATAGATTTTATATGTTGTAAAATATAAATGATTTTTTTTCATACATATGATATATTGTTTTTCGACATTAGCATGTAAGTGAAATATTATAAAGAATGTTTATGATTAAGGTAAGGAAAGATTTTGAAAGGAAATCCTTATACAAAAAGCAAGATAAGTATTAAACACAACAAGACAAGAAAAGACACCTAGAGGAAAAACGACACAACTAAAACATGGCATTGCAAATCCTTACCGTCTATCAACCCAAAGTTAGGATTGTTTGAAGTCAAATTGTTTTAACGCTTTTTCCTTAAATATTATAAACAATGTTTTCAATTGAGGGAAAAATTAATTTTGAAGTGGCTCTAAAACCTTTTACATGACAAAACTAGAGCCGAACTGCAAGAAACCGAAATCAAGGGACCTTAAGTTCATAAACCACTTAACAACATAAACAACATGCAACTATACACGGTTGACATTTTCCTATCAATCCTCACCCTTTAGCTTTGGAATTGAATGAGGAGAAGGGACATCGTCCTCCCCCCCACCTCCTCCAAGCAAATCTCTTGTGAATAGTACAAAGGAATATTTGATGGACTAGAAGGCTCCATCAATTGTGCAACATCATTAGACCTCCCAAAGTCTCTTGATTGGGTCATGGGAATAGAAGAATTGTTATTAGTGGAAATAACTGCATCAACTCTAGAGGACTCCAAAGGAGCATCAACAAGATTTGTCGAGAGGGAAGCAAAATTCTCAACTACCAATAGCGGATAAGCAATAGGGGCACAAATGATAAAATATTATTAACAATATTAATATGCTTATATATTAGATTTTATTTTAGGCAATCCAAATTGTTATTCATTATGTAGTTTTCCGATCCTACATCATAGTGGTTTGTTCTTTCATCCTTCGTTAATTTCTTGGTGGTGGTGAATGTTAATCCTCTTTTGATTATTTGACTTTCTAATTCTCTATTTAATTGCCTATTTGCTAGCTAATTCACTTGTCACTAATTTTCTCTTCATGCTCTACCTTTCCATGTGTCTCCTAATTGTTATCTTCTCTTTCTTTACTTCCTCTATTTCTTTCCCTATCCTTGTTTTTCTCTTTTTCCTTCCCCTATTTTATGAGACTGAAAACATCATCCTCATCTCCTCTTTCCTTGTTTTTCTCTTTTTCTTATTCCACTCCCACTTTCTTCCCAATTTATAGTGCTTTCTCTCTTTTTCTAACATCTATGGTGAGAATTTAAACATGTTTTTGCTTGTGCCTTTTTCTCATTTGAATTCTTCCCGTTGTTTGTGAATATGTCCATTGATTCACTTATGCATTATGGACAATTACTTCATTTGAATGCAAGTGGGTCAACAAAATCCATTGCACTATCACATTGAGTTATATATTTAAAACTAGTGATTATGTATTGAAATTTGTTCAAGAACATATTCCAGAACCATAATCCTCTCGTGGGTCAAACTTGTACCACTAATGATTAAAATTTAGTAGTTTCATAACAAGACCTATTGCTCTTTTCATTGGATCACCCATTGCATAAGATAACACTTAGTCACATGAGTTTTTGAACCTTTATATTCATTATAACATAGATGATATAGAGTGGAAAATTGCATACTCCTTTGCAATTCCACCTACACTTTTGTGGCCACTTTAGTGTCCATTCCCCTAGCATTTGAGTAGGTGCATTTCAATCTTTGCATCAACCTTCTCCCTCTCAGGATGCTCAGGACATCTTTTCATCAGTTATCCTTCAGCTTCTATTTTGCATTAGCTGCGTGTTTCTCTTGTCGCTTGCCATTTTTTAGCATGATTCGTTTGGACACTAGCGCATTGCGTGGATGTCTGTGTGTCGTGCATTCGTCCTGCAATATCTGAACGTTCAAATGTCGGTTCTATGCATTTTGACACTTGTCACCTATCTTGGTCAGTGGAAACGACTCAAAATCTTCTAAACGACCCGCTAGCCTCTTCTTTCCCTTTTTCTCTCTCTTTTAAATCCATCTTTTCTCTCCATGCAATCTCTCTTGGTTCTCTCAAGAAATATCTCTCATTCTTTGGGCTCACATCTTTCTCTTGCCCTCCCTCGCTTGCTACAGTAGTCTCACATTTGCTACAACACTCTCAAGCTCTCACAATAATGTTTTGCAACTCTCTTGGCTTTCTCAAGCCTCTTTGGTAAAATCTTTCTATCATTCTATTTCATCTTTGAGCATCTTGGGATTCATCACATCCCCTATCTATTTGATCATTTTATCATTCTAGCTATTTATCTTTTGATCTATCTAGGTTGTTCGTGGAGGTGGAAACACCAAAATAGGGGTTTGAGTAAGGCAGGCCTCTAAACACGACCCCCAACATTTCCCTTTTTTTTAATATGTGCAAGTTTATTAGAAGCATTCAAACACACGAGGGTTTGCTTTTGCTTTATTTACTTCAGTTATATTCATTTCTATTTGTATTCATCATCTAGTATTTGTTTCTACGTTTCTAACTCCTAGATTTTGTAGGTTAATTAAAACATAGAGCCGAGTTTTCTTATTTCTAAGGTTTTTCTGTTTGCGGTTAGTATGAGACTACAACGCACCACACATACGTTTGCACGCCACGTTGGTGTCCTTGATCGAGAAGCTTAGACTTAGACCGAATACCTTGTGTTTGCTCTTTGAATTTCTCTAATTAGATATCTTCACCAGTTTCATTAGTTGGAGACATCTTAATGTATGTTGTAAAATTGGCTCTCAACGGAACATAGTTCTTCTCTTTGTAGAGTCACTTTTACATTTTGGTGAACCTGACGTGAACACTTCTTTTGTATTACTTTTAAAACATTCTTTATCATTCCTTTAGTCATTCAACATCCCCCTAAAAAAAGGACAATTTGTAATCTTTCCCCTTCTCCCAAAAAAGAATTTTTCAGGGTTTTGCCCCAAACCCCATTCCATGTCGTGAATTTTTAAATGATACATCAACCATCGACTGATTCATTTATGCATTATTTCTTTAATTTAGTTTACTACTTTCAAAATGCATTTGTTATCTTCTTTTATTAATTCAGTTTCTAGTTTTATTGTATCAAAGTACTAATGATGTTCCTTTTCATGCATATGATGGTGACTTGGCTTTGCCTATGTCACTCTATGCTTTTGATCCCTCTTGTAAAA
>NW_026730718.1:0-6275 GCF_030272615.1 Cryptomeria japonica | reverse complement strand
CGCCTGCCAAGAATGGTACACAACACTTCAAACACCTTATCTTGAATTGGATGGATGACGCCTTCAACTTGATTGCATTTGGTGTTGATGTCCTCGAAAAGAACCTCTTTCATCTGGAGTAGAGTTGACCACTGAAGTAGGTTATGAGCTCCTCCATCCATTATCTTTTCTTGTGCTAGGATCTTCCTTGGTGTTTGCCTGATTACTTGCAGAACAGAAATGATAACATCTCTAGTGTGAGCGAAAGTGGCTACAGTTATCATTAGATTGTGGACGATCTCAAGGACCTGGATAGCTCGATGGATTGTTTTCATCATTCTTGTTGTAAATTCAACAACTACCGTGTGGGATTTGTCAATCCAAGAGCTCATAAGCTGAACCAAGCTCTTGACTCTTTCTGCCTCGCCAACTAATTCAAGGGGAAGTGCTTGCACAGGAGATACTGCTGGATCCTGACGTCCCAAGGGCTGATTGAGATGGCTAAAGTAACCTCTCCAAGCACCGACCTCTCTCTCAAGCTTCCTATTCTTTTCCATTTCTTCTTTAAGTTTGCCCTTAAGTGCTTCAAATGAATCGGTTGCCTCATCCATTGCTTGTTCAGTAGTGAGCAGACCAAGCTCAAATGTTTCTACATCATACTCTTCTGCAAGAATTTCACCTTCATACTTGTCCACTACTGGTGTAGCTATCTGCAATTTCCTGGATCCTGTCTCATCTCTGATCACCTTGGACATCTTGGTGGCCTTCTTCTTCTCCGTTACTTCTTGAGAATTTCCTATAAGGCTCTCTAAGTCAATTACATCTTCTTCATCTTCAATCACAATCACCCTCGTCAGTCTCTCCTTTAACCAATCCGAAATGGCAGATCTCGTCTCTCTTACTTGTATTTCTTTAGGCAATGGTTCATCTTCTCGGAGAGGAGATTTCGCTTCATCATCATTCTTCTCTTCATGTAGCTCATCAACTTATTGACTTGATGAATGCTGAGGTGTCTGCCCCTTTTCAGGCTTATCATTCTATACCATGGACTCCATAGATTCATCAACCTCAAGCACCGTCTTTTCTTGTCCTTCAGCTTGACTTGCCTTCTTTCCATGTCGAGAAGATGTGCCTGATGAGTGATCTCGATTGGCCCCTTGCTTCTTCTTGGAGGGTTCTCTTTTCTCAGGTCTTTCTTTCCTCTTTGCGCCTCTAGGATGAGAATTGTCTTCACTTGCGCTCGCTCCTCCTTCTTCTGGTCTTTCCTCCAAAGTAAAAGTCATTGGTATGTTCTTCTCTCTTAGCTTCTAATGTTGTACATCCACCCATCTGCGAGTACATGACAAAACTGGAGCCATCAAAGCTCTCAAGTCCAAAACCTCAGGTTCATTCCAATCTATCTTCACTGCTTTGTCTTCTTTGTCATAAGATGACTGGAGATGTCTGCCGCTATCCTGTGCTTGATCAGCTACCCTATAAACTTTGCATTTCCTGATAAAATCTAAGGGTAGCCTGGAATGCATCTTTCTTTTAACCTCTAAATCACTTGAGAGATTCATCCAAAAGTCCTCTACCTGAAATTCGTGTCTGTACTTCTTACCAACTGTCTCCTCCATATAACCATGAGGATCAAAATTCTCCCTCGAGGCAAAGAATGTGAATGAATATAAACCCAATTCCTTCTCTGCATCCTCCAAGGCTTGAGTATTAGGACATACCTCAACTGAATTCCCCAATATGATGGGCACAGGAACTCCATGTCCATGCTTGTGTCTGGATCAAAGAAACGAGACTCGCCCGAAATCGCCCAAACTCGGCGAGTCCGAGTCCGAGTCAGGCCAAACGAGTCCCAGGGGCTCGGACTCAGACTCGACCGAGTCTGGAGAGTAAACTCGCCAGACTCGCCGAGTTGGCGATTTTGGCCCAAAATCGCCAAACTCGGCGAGTCCCGAGCCCTGGACTTGGCCGGCGTTGGCACAACTAAAAAGTCAAAAAAAAATAGTTTGGAAAGTTTTTTTAAATCCGTTTTTTAATGTTAATTGTCTTCTAGCCCTAAAAGTGACTTTCATTTCATTCACTTGCAAAAAAAGGAAGAGTAAAGTGAGTTGGGAAGAAAAACAAGGGTGCATAGAAGAAAAACCAGCAAGGAGGAAGCTCAAGTTTTCTTCAATTTGTCACATTGGAGCTGCATTGTGTTTCGATTTGGTGCATCAAGAGTTGGATAGGAAGAGTTTGCAGCTCATTTCAAGCTTGTTGTAAGAGGTAAGATTGTTTTTTTAACATTATTTTGTTTCTTATATGCAAAAATTCCATTTTCTATTCATTTATTTTGAAAGTTTTACATTTTCTTGTATGCAAGATCTTTTGTATGTTTGTAATTTGTATGTAGCATGTAGTATGTAGTTGTACTATGTAGGGTTGTATGTAGGGTTTGTAAATTTTATTTTTTTTAAATTGTAGGGTTTGACAAACCCTACAATTTTTTTTAAAAAAAATTTACAAACCCTACTTTAGTTTTTTTGAATGTATGTATTAATTTTATTTTGTATTTGTAATGTTTTATTGCAGCAAACTTCACTTTATTATTTGCCTCAACTTCAACTTTCACAAAACTATCCTAAAATGTCTACTTCAGCTTCTAGACCCCCCATGAGAAAGGACCCTGCTTGGAAATATCATGAAGATTTTCCAGGGCAAGGAAAGGCGCAAACAAAATGTATGTTTTGCAAAACAATATTCCATGGAGGTATATATAGGCTGAAATACCATATTGCTAGTGTGCGTGGACATGATGCCGAACCATGCCTAAAAGCAGTCTCTGAGGCCATACGTGATTGTTATGTAATGGTTGAGGAGATTGAAAGAAAAAAGAAACAAAAGGAGGATCGAGCGGCCATTGGGAGAGAGACAGTTTTAGGAAGAGGGACACAGTTAGGTTGTGTTGGAGGCCCTTCTTCCTTACCTCCATATCGTCCCACTCAGTTTGCTACTGTTGGTGCTTCCGTTTCTGCTTCTGCTTCTATAAGTGGCAGTGCCACCGCCACTTCTCATGCTCCTACCACTAGTAGTTGTAGTGGGAATGTTACCATTGGACCTAGGATTCGTAAATCTAGGTTGAATTCCTTCTTTGTGCCTCACACTATTCCTAGGTCCCAACCGTCGCTTGAGGGCATGGGTTGGAACAAGGAGGTCCATGATACTGCTAAAATGGCAATTGGCAGGTTTTGGAGCTACAGTTGTATTCCATTCTTTGTAGCCAGGTGAATGTTTTACTAACTTTTATGTTTGATAACTTTGATTGTTTTAATTTTTATACTTAACTTATCTCATTGAATTTTTATACTTAACTTATCTCATTGAGTTTCTTTGCGACAGGTCTCCTTATTGGCAACAAATGGTTGATGCCATTACCATATGCGGGGCTGGGTTCAAAGCCCCTAGTGAGGGTGATTTGAGGGGACCCATTTTGTCTCAAATGGTGGATGATGTGAAAAAGGATTTAGATGAACAACACCACATATGGAGCACTAAAGGTTGCACCATCATGACTGATGGTTGGACGGATAGGAGAAATAGAACTCTCCTTAATTTTCTTGTTTCTTCCGCAGGTGATTGATTAATTTTAGTTTCATATAGTCTTTAATTTTTTATTTTTTATCTAATGGTTTATTGAATGATAATTGACCTAGCTTTATTTTTTTATTTCAGGGGGCACCGTTTTCATCAAGTCCATTGATGCCTCCGCCCATTGCAAGAATGCCACCTACCTATGTGAGCAGATAGAGGAGGTGATTGAAGATGTGGGTGAGGAGAACGTGGTACAGGTGGTGACCGACAATGCAGCAAATTATGTTGTTGCGGGTAAACTTTTGATTACAAACTAATTTTGTTTGCAAATTAATTACTATCTTGTAGTTTGTACCTCCATTAATTACAATTTACAATGCAACAAATTATGTTGCTGCAGGTAGACTATTGATGGAGAGGCACCCATCTATAGTTTGGAATCCATGTGCTGCTCATTGCATTGACCTCATGTTGGAGGATATTGGAAAAATCCCATGGGTCAAGAGATGTGTAGAAAGGGCAAGAAATGTCTGCAAATTTGTATATAATCATTCATGGGTGTTGGCTCTTATGAGACAATACACAGAGCAGAAGGAGTTGCATCGTCCAGGAATCACAAGATTTGCCACAAACTTCCTCACATTGCAGTCCATGCTTAGGTCTAAGCCTGCCTTGAGACGTATGATTGTTGGTGAGGAGTGGTCTTCCTCATCCTATGCTACCACCCCTGCAGGGATAGAGATGGCAGACTGCATTTTTGATGAGCAAGGCTTTTGGGTCCCTTGTGATGAGATAGTGAAGGTAATTTTTTTATAAATTCTACAATTTAGCTTCATGTTTTATAACTTATTATATGTATTCTCTTATTTGCTCATTTTTCTAAATTACACAATATTTTCAATTTTGCAGTTTGTTAAGCCCTTGGTGGTTATGTTGCGAGTTGCGGATGGAGATAAGCCCGCAATGGGCTATATATATGAGGGCATGGATAGGGCGAAGGAGGCCATCAGATTCGTCTATGGAGTAGATGAGAGCAAGTATGGTCCCATTTGGGAGATCATTGATAGGAGATGGCATCATCAGCTACATAGGCCCATCCATGCGGCAGCCTATTATCTGAATACGGCATTCCGTTTTATCCCTTCTTTCAAGGCTGATGCGGAGGTCCTTAATGGGCTATATGCAATCATGGAGAAGATGGGACCTGCTGGTACTTCTCAGATAGACCTTTTTCGAGAGCTACAGATTGTCTCAGATGCACAAGGGGAGACCTTCTCTCGTCCTGTCGCCAAAGACGGTAGGACAACTATGATGCCAGGTAAAAATAAATTGTTAGGCTTAATTTTAGTTTTATTCAATACTATATTGTAACTTGTTAAATGAGTTCATGAGTGAGACTGATTTTATTTATTTTTCACATTTCAAACTCAGATCATTGGTGGAACTTTTTTGGCCCAGAGACACCAAATGTTCAGAAGTTGGCCATTCGTATCTTGAGCCAACCATGCAACGCATCAGGTTGTGAGCGCAACTGGAGTATGTTTGAGCACATACACTCCAAGAGGCGCAATAGATTATCTGTGGAGAAGATGAATGATCTCGTCTTTGTTCACTACAACCTCCGCCTGAGAATGAGAAAGAATGCAACAGTTGACATGTCTCCTATCATTCTAGATGAGGTTGATCTTGAAGCAGAGTGGGCCAATGAGAATCAGACAACTCCTAAAACTCCTACAGCTGTATTTAGTGATGATGACATTGATTGGATCGACCAGGTAGATATAGAGGCTGAGGCTGTAGCCATGGCAGAGGAGCAGAGAGCACGAGCAGAGACAGGAAATACTGAGACTCAGAGTGACACACCTGTTCCTGATGTTGGTGAGCATGACACAGCCGTTCCTGATGTTGGTGAGCATGGCATGGTGTCACGGGGAGCGACTATGGCTGCTGAATCATCCAAGACCTACTTTAAACGCCTTCGCAGGGGGCCAGGGCGAGAGGGTGCACGGCCCTCTCAGCCATAGGCTTGTACACTTGTAGTTGTATTTAGTATTTACTATTTACCTTTGGTATTTGTATGAAACATTTGATGATGATCATATGATGACATGGATTTTTTATTCCATGAGTTTTGTAATATTGTATACATTTGACAATATTTATATATCTATGTTTCTTATTTTCTTCAGCTACAATTTGCGTTTATGCTTATGTGATTGATGTATACTTGTGTATGTAATCAAATGAGCCGAGTTTAATGATGTTTTTGTGTCTTTAAGGTGTATTCAATAAAGGGTGTCTGAAACAAGTTTTAAATCTTTAAAAATCTCTAAATTTCTTGAGTTTTTCACTTTCCCGAGTCCAGCCGAGTCTGGAGCCGAGTCTGACGCCGAGTCCCGAGTCGGCCTTGCCGAGTCCGAGCCGAGTCCGAGTCTCGTTTCTTTGGTCTGGATGCCTTTGCATAAGCTGCCAACTGTCTAGTCACCTCAAGTAGCACTATCCTGTCTGTCGGATACCTCGGCAACATGTAGGGAGGTGAAGGACACCCATGAATTCTGATATATGTAAACTTTTGAAACTGGATGAACCATGCACCATACTTCTTCACAAGCTCTTGTGCATCTAGAGATAGTCGATTATGAATCCCACCTTGCAATATCCCAGTGATGTTAATCGTGAAGGTGTCATTGACTAACTTGTAGTCACCTCTAGGAGGATGATGCAAATGA